>NC_082713.1:117735256-118035256 GCF_030144855.1 Hypanus sabinus | reverse complement strand
CTTGCAAATAACTCTTTTCTTCTTCAAAGGTAATGTATATGGTTATCCGATTGCATTAATTTATTGTTCACAACAGACGTGCTGTGCATAAAAATTAACAGACATCTTTCCGATAATAAGTAGAGAAAATGTAACCAAGAGTGCTGTAAATTCTCGAAACATTCGGTCCACTACCTTCATCACAAAAACCCCGCTAAGTATGTTCTGTCTTTGCGGTAAAGGATGAAATTTAACATTTGGACCCACAACAATGAGGCTGGCCTAAATTGTATCCCATACACCTTAATGAACAACCTGTTGCTGAACTGGTTATGCAATGTCATCTATTGTACCTGAAATCTTTCTTGGACTTAGATGTTCACCAGCACGGGTGGGCGTGCTCGCCGCGACACTGATTGAGTAAGTACATTGTCTTTGGGGGATAGCGCATACGTAGTCAGGCCACGCCAGGGAATTGTGCCTACAATGGCGGGAATTGTAGTGAGGGTGAGGAAGTGCGGGAAGTCTTAGGTTGCATTTTCTATTCCGAATTTTGTCAATCATCTTGCATGCTGATTGTGCTTCAAATGTTGGTAAAAAGTTGCAGGAAACAAACCCAGTGTATATTTCTTTATAAATCGACATAGCTTATCTGATCAGCGGTGACTTTCAACCATGTAATAAGATAAACTGATTTAAACATAATTCTATATATGTATGTTGATTTCAACAGAACTCAACATAATGATATATTGAATTAAAGACGTGACATTTCCGAATGACATTTTTCATGAGAACTGGGAACAGTTTGAGAATGGGAAGAAGCATGGCAGGGTTCAAGATAGGGTAACATAATCGCAATGGACGTGTCACGAAGAAAAGAAAATCCACGATGAGTACACAGGCGAGAGGAAAGGGAAAAATAAGGATGTGCTTACACGAATTGGAAAAGAGTTCGGAGAATTGTGGCATAAAGCTATCGTACATTTGCACGGTGATTTTCAGCTAATTTTACAGAACGAAGCATTTAGATATTGGATTTTTTTTAAAACTGCACTTCCTATTCCACAGGAATCCCTCTCCAGGACATTATATTTCGTTAATCCAACTTGTTCAAATATCTTGGATAACACAACTGATGTTTAATATAGAAAAACATGAACTCTCTCAGGAATAATCCGTTGTGTGGAAAAACTGAAAACTAAGGACATCATATTTCACAAGAAATATTTATTTTTGAATATTCATTCCACTTTTAATGTAGAAACCCGAACTTCCGACATTTCCTTTTAGCAGAACAACCTATTCATCGACATGAACAAATTACCTGCTGCAAGGCAAGCGGTTAAAGCACCTTAATGTAAATAATGTCTTCTGACATTACTGCTACCTGCGGTATTTCCTAGTTCCTAATCATTTGCTTATCCCTCAGTGCCCCGCACAGAGATCTCCCGGCAGTCGTACTTACCTTTGGAAGATTCAGACCTAACATGGCTATCGATTCTGTTTTTGGAAAAGGATCTTGTGCTTTCCCTGTGTATGTGACTAATAAACTCTTCACGGGCTCCATGGGAGTTTTGGTGTCGAACTTAACGGATGCTTCGATGACATTGGCAGAGTTTGTCATCGAAACGTCGGTTATAACCAATACCTGTAACCGGTTGAAAGCCGGGGAAGAGTTTATTCGATTCTGTTCTTGTACCCTGAGGCAAGGTGACCAATAAAGTGTGACTCCATTTCAAGCATCAAATGTAAACGAAATCGTCACATGCGCGTACGTTCGAAAGAGCAAACAATGATGTTTTTTCACTATAACTAAATCTGGCCATCCGCACGACGTTCAGTGGTTTTATTGTTTGCGTAGTTCAACACTAAATAGCGCAGAACGATAAGCACTGGAAAATTAATTCTGAGCCTGTATCCGACCTTATAACCGGACTCTGATAAAATCATGGAGTTCGGTTAAATGAACTCGCATTACAAAATTTATTTCTTACTTGGAATACCTAATAATAGCAGGGCAATGTAGCAAACGTCTCCGATCGTCAGAATTGGGGCTTGCACCATTTTCATTCTCTATGCTTGCTCTCTGCCAAAGGTAATGTGAAACTAGTCCAACGGATAAGCTTACTTATACATGTTCACACCTACTCCAGGACAATTAATGGGTTATATTAGTCACGGGCCATTAAACAAACATATCATTCGAAAATGATATTTGTATAATTTCAAGCAATTTTGCTCTTTGAGTGTGAAATACTTCCAGGATGCTCTAGCTTTGAAAAGGCATTTTAAATTGTTCGACCACAAACAAGAGAATATCTGCAGACGCAGGAATTTAAAATAATATGCACAAAACGCAGAAGGAATAAAACAAATAGCATCAAATGAAGATAGTGAACAATCAGAATCGAAATCCTCATCTTTTTCCCGTCGTGATGAAAGTTCGATTATTTACTTTTCCCATTGATGTTGCCTTTTAAATTCTTGGCAGCGGCCAGTAAAACTCGGGAGGTTCATTTTGGTGGTTAAGAAAAAAACATTGTAGAGATAATTTCCTATTTGGGGAAATAAAATAAACATTTTCCCTGTAAAATATCACTTAATTTTGTTTTTACCATGTGAAATTTAGAAGTATATTTAATGTGTAATGGATACAAATGACACAACGACTATCAGCACAGTAAGTTCTCTATGTGGCAAAGAGACACACAAGCATGGACAGGGTTAGGACGAGAGTTGACTGCCCGTTGGATGACAAATTAAATTAAAGTAACTATAACTTGCCAAAGACAAGTCGCAATAGAAATCTGCAACCATGTGTTTACTTTCTACCATTTTGCTGTGTTTTATTTACTCTGGGTTAATCTCAGAGCCCGTAGAACATTGGAAGCCTTCAATGTAACGAGTAAGTCTACTCTGAAACCCCTCAGCGCCTACCACAGAAATGCTCAAATGTTTGTTTTTTTTTCTCGCGGTTTGGAATGTCTCTTATCCTTTGTAGTTCTTTTCATAATCTTAGTCAAATAATTACAGCAGAAGTGCTTATTTATTTTGTATATGCAATAGGAATTATCCAAGGGACTAAAAGAGACTTATAGAAAAGCATATTAATATGAAAGTGCAGGAGGGATATATATTATACAGAGAAAACAGACGTATAACACTAATTGGCATCAAGGTAAGTACAACATTAAGGGCCAAATAGTTCTGAGTTCTCTGAGATCTTACTCTGAATTCTAAGATCTTGCACCTCCAGTGTTGTAATCTTGAATTATAAATTTGCAGTTGGAACTATGGAACTATTCAGAAGCAAGAAACTTCATCTGAAGCTAGGAGTAAATACGATATCTGGCAGTGCTTTTACCGCAGAAATGAAGATATAATCACCAAATCTCTGCTGACTTGTATCTAGTCTCTTAATTAGTACTTCCCCAATCGCATTTCTAAATGTTTCTCTAAAGATGTCATTCACTAACATGGCAGTGACGGACGCATGATGGCTTTCCTCGATATTGTAAGAACTGACATTCCAATTGATTATTAGGAATATTTTTTCCTGAATTCCTTCTCGTATGTACAAGTAACATCCACGCTGTCCTATTTTATGAAGGCATTGACTGTTCTACTTTGTTTATCAGAGTTTTCAACTGTGATCAATGTGTGATGATTTGAGGCAATGCGAGCTGAAAACTTAATATTGCTCTTGAGTTGAATGGGTGTGGACAAAACTGAGAACGTTCATTTCCTCCCTATTGTCTCGTATTTTCTGGGTCTGTTACCCGGCGCTTTCAAGAGTCAGAAATGTTTTAGTGACCAGTAGAGTCTGCAGGACACTGCAGGAGTCCTGGCGTCTGTGAGAATCCAAGTGACGGAGACTTATAGAACCTAATGATATCCCCATCTTACTCCTGGTCATCGCAATGAACCTAATCCTGTTATAGACAATAGTTACTCTGAGTTCAGAGACCTTTCATTTCCAGGTCTTTTTATTCCACAACGCTCGTTAGTGCTTTACTGTTTATTGTACAAGTCATTCCCTACTTTGGCAATCCAAAATTCATCATCTCACACCCGGGTTGAAATCATTTACTATTCTTTAGACCATCTCCCTAATTGATTAAGTCGTCTTTGCAATGCATTGTAACATTCTACACTATCTCCAAAACACATTAAATTAGTGTCACCAGCAAACTTGTTAATCGTACCCAACTTATTTACATATTTCACGAGAAACTAAAGTCTTAACACTAATCCTGGAGCACACACTATTCACAGAGCGGACTGTCATAACCACACGGTGCTTTCCATAATCAAGGCTTTCCTAACTTCACCACTCTAGCTTCCCCTGAATCGCATTCAGCCTACTTTCCAGATCAATCTGTCATTCCAAACAATGTCAGAACTAAAGTCCATTTTTGCAACATTTTGTTCAGTAGCTTCACCTATCCCCTTTGTTACCATTTCGAACACGTCCAAAGACAATCAGACTGAAATTCCCAACTACCATACTATCACAAACACGAGGAAATCTGCAGATGCTGTAAATTCAAGCAACACACATAAAATGCTGGTGAAACGCAGCATCTACAGGAAGAAATACAGTTGACGTTTCGGGCCGAGACCCTTCGTCAGCACTAACTGAAAGAAGAGATAGTAAGAGACGTGAAAGATGCTGTCCATCTTCCTCTGGTGCTCCTCTTCCCCTTTCTTTCTCCCTAAGCCTCCTATCCCATGATCCTCTACCTTCTCCAGCCCTGTATTCCTTTGGCCAGGCCACCTTCCAGCGCTTAGCTTCATTCTTCCCCCTCCTGACTTCTCCTATCAGATCGGATCTCTCCCACCCCCTTACACTTTCAAATCTCTTCCTATCTCTTCTTTTAGTTAGTCCTGATGAAGAATCTCGGCCCGAAACGTCGACTGTACTTCTTCCTACAGATGCTGCCTGGCCTGCTGCGTTCCACCAGCATTTTGTGTGCATAACTAGCATATTATGTTGACTATTCCTGATCAGACCTTTATTACAGAAATGATGGCAGATCTTATCAGTTCGAATTTCAACTCCCCCACACCCCCACCCCGGTGTCTTCCTGTAATTCCACAGCAAATTCTTGTCACCAGCATAGAACAATAGTAAAATGTTAGCCAGCCTCCGGTATCTAGAGCTTAGTGGCTAATGGCAAAACATATAACTCCACAGCGGCGTCTACTATTTTTGACAAAATGTCCGAAAGATGCTTGAAATCCGAAGAAACAACAAAATGCGGGCGAAACTCAGCAGGTCAGGCAGCATCAGGGAACAAACAGTCGACGTTTCGGGACGAAACTCCTTTGGCATAGACAAGAAAGGAAACGAACCCAAAATAAGATGATGTGAGCAGGGGAAGTAGTGAAACGTTGCAGGTAATAGTAGAAGCCAGCTGAGGGGCACGTAAATACTTGTGGAAGGGATTGAAGTGAGAAGCTGAGAGATGATCGCTGGGAAAGATTAGGGGCTGGAGTCTGATAGGAGAGAAGAGTGGACTATGGAAGAAAGGGAAGGAGGGGGAACACTAGAGCGAGCTGGAGGGCAGGTAAAGATGAGGGAAGGGGACAAAGTGTAGTCAGAATAGGAAATGGAGAAATAGAAAAGAGGGAGTGGGGGAAATACCAGAATTTATGGAAATCGATGCACATACAATTAGTTTGGATACTGCCCGAATGGAAAAAAAAAATATATGAGGTACTATTACTCCAAACTGTGAGTGCCCTTATCTTGGCGGTAGAGGAGGCAATACAGAGACATATCGGAATGAGAATCTGAAGCAGAATTAAAATGGGTTGTCACAGGGAAATCCCCTCTATTGTGATGCAAATAGAAAAGACGCTAACTGAGGCGTTCCTACAATCTATGCTCGTTTTCTCCGATGTAGAGAAGGCCATACCTGGAGCAAGCTAACTTTTGATTAAATCATCTTTATTTGTCGAGGAAATGTTCAATTGTGAATGTTTATAGTTAAGTGAGATAAAATGTGAGTTCGTTGTATCTCAATAGATTAGCCTCGGGCAATACTTAAAAAATTCCTTCTTTAATAATATAGCTGGTTTCAGATGAATTATATAAGTAATGCTTAACCATGAGTCACACATCCCTTGAGCGGTATGGCGGTGTATCATGAAAAGGACAAGCGGGATTTTACAAGGAGACAATATTGAAAGCAGTTTTGCATAAAGTGGCAAGAATTTAAAAAAGTACTGCCTCTGGAGCTATTCTCACAAATTTATTATGTCATAAGAGATGAGGACAGAGGGAGAGTAACTTATAAGATAATATGTCTCACCCAAACTGGATCTCAACTAAGTTTGACGTACCAGAGCCACGAAAAACACAAACACTCTGCAGATGAATGCCCGCTTCGCTTGCACTTGAACTAGTCTTATTGGTCATTTCCAACTAACTCTTGCTGATTAGTTGCTACTCAAACGAGAAAATCTGCCACGAAACCCTGCCTTCAAAATCTTGATCGCTGTTCTGATTAAAATATATCTTTTTTCTGTCATATGGCGGGGGGCGTTGGGAACGGACCGAAATGCCAGGCATAGATACTCAAGCACTAGGGAAAGGACTAGGTGTGTCAAGAAAGCAAGGGAGGTGGGGATGAAACGACGCTGGAGAAGACCAGGCCCTGGACGAGATTAGGATACAGGGCCTGGGCTAGGAATAGACTAAGAAAGCGGGACCTGGGCAAGAAAATTGGATCGACGAACCGGGAACTAGACAAAGAAACCCAGCCAGAGACTCGACAGGGACCCGAAACCTGGGTCTTGACTCGGGCTCTGACTCCGGATCTAGGCGGGGACCAGATGTGGCAAGCCAACAGGACTGGACGTGGGGCAAGGATGCAGGACTTCTGGCTGGATGAGGACATGAAGCTCAGAACTGGTCCTGGGAAACGGTAGAACAGGAACGCAGAACACAAAGCTTTGGTCTTGGGAGACAGGAACGCAGAACACAGAGCCGGGACCCCTCCTTGGGAGCAGGACGTAGGGACGATTCTCATACACAGAAAGCTGCACACGACGAGACAGCGCCCAAAGTTAGGTAGGGCCAAACGGCCAGACCTACCTAGCGAAGACGTGGAAACAAAGAGACAATTCCAAACAACGAGAGACGATTCCTATATGAACACAGCAAGGCTCCGGTCTTGCTCTGGTGGTAGATCTTGATGGCGAGAATAGGCGAGGACGCAGGCGAGGCTAAAGAGTCAGGTTGTAGGGCAAGGCTCCGGCCAAACGCCGCAGAAAGAAGGGGAAAGAAAGGGAACTGTCCAGCCTTCGGGTAACACAAAGACTGCCTGGCTTACCCAACTGAGGCGAGGACTGAAAACTGACGAGACGAACCAACAGACACACTCGAAACCAGGGCCAATTATATTTCCAGCCCCAAGACGAGCATCATGCGCCTATGATAATGTCCAACTGAAACAGGGACAGCGAGAAGTCCCGGAGTCCGGAGTCCAGAACAGACCGTGAACTGGAATGCAGACGTGAAGGGACGGACCATGACATTTTCATGCACTCCCTGATGTAGATTGCACAGCTCGGAGAAAACTGATTCAAAACTCTACTTTTCAAATCATGGATGCGGACCTGACTGAAAGGTACCTCTATTTACTGTATACCTGCATTGCACTTTCTGTAGCTCATATAGTTTATTCTACTGTCTCTTATTGTTTTAAATTTTACCACCTCAGTTCACGCTATAATGAATTGATCTCTATGAACACAATGCAAGGTGGGCATTACTCTAAATATTAGTGCGTGTAGTAACAATAAATCAATTTTCATTCTGTCCTTGCTCGTGCGTTTACCCAGCCTTATTCTGAATACTCAACGAGCTGTTTAGAAAAGGTATGCTGAGAACACAATCCCCTAAATCAGCAATGTGTCTGTGTTGGAAACTGCACTGTTTATACGGTGGTATGAGAATATACAGTAGTATAAAGAGGATGAGAGAGCGACAAGTCACAGGATTAATCCCTCACCAACAAGATTAGGTTAGAGTTGGACACCAGGCTGTCCATACAGAAAAATATGGACAAAGAGGGCAAGAGAGGCGCGATCCAGAGAATAAATTTATCCTACACCAGTGCTATGTCGGTGATATGTTGGAGGGTGCAAATGAACTACACATTTT
This sequence comes from Hypanus sabinus, assembly GCF_030144855.1. Lineage (NCBI taxonomy): Eukaryota > Metazoa > Chordata > Chondrichthyes > Myliobatiformes > Dasyatidae > Hypanus > Hypanus sabinus. The sequence goes on along the minus strand of NC_082713.1, from coordinate 118,027,101 downwards.
TTTTTAAATTCTTGATTAAAGAGAAGTAAGGGGGTCGAGGGGTAAGTCTATAACAAGGGACCTGGCTGTCAGGGCTGTACTTGTTTAAATTCAGGCACTTAAAAGAGGTCGGTCAGGGTAGTTGTGCCTCGTCCACCGAAGTATACATTCAAACCGTTTTCCAATATTAGTACCTCTCTTACATCAGATTTGTGAGCATTTACTGCTCAGTGTTCGCCTGTCGTTTTTCACGAGGTCTGTCTTTGTCATATAAAGTACTAATCCAAGTGCTCGATTTAGCAATATCGACGACACAAGGTTTCCGGCAGCTTACTGGAAAAATGGAGAGTTCACAGTGGTGTCCTTCTGAATATGAACGCCAACGCAACTCCTTATTCAGTTGCATTTTTTTTTACCAGTTTTAGACCGCCACCCTGTCGCCCCATTCTCTCATCTCCCTCCCACTGTTAAGCCGTTGACCTGCCGAGACGGGCTATCAGTTGCGTGATGTACCCCTAGTAGACCATTGCCGTCACAAAGGGAAGAACTCGTTGGTCCGGGAAGGCATCTAACCTTTGACGTCAAAAGAAGGGCTCTCCAGCAAACACATTGAGGGAGTATAAGTGGAGGTTTTTATACTGGAGCAAAACGAAGAAGGGGCTGATTCTAATTTAGAGCAGCGGTGAATTTGGCTTAATTGGAAAATCTTCACCCTCCAGAGGTAAAAAAATTGACGGGCTTCAGTGTCGGAGTCCTGCGGAACAGATGGAAGTCGGGGATTGGAACCAGATGGCGGCAATATATACCTGCGGACCAGATTTGGGCAAGCGACCACAATGTCCTTCTGACCGTCGATGGACGAGGCATATCTGAAGTGTAGTCCAGGAAATCCCCACATCTTCAATTCTCCTTATGTTTCCCTCTCATCACTGGTGGGGCTATGTTGTCCCCCAATTACTGTAAACTGGGGACGCAAACCACTGATTGTTAGCATCGTACAATCGACCCAGAGCCTTGGGAACCAGAAGGAAGAACAAAGCAAGACAATGAATTTTACACCAAAGAATTTCTCATTGTAGAGTACAGTGATGTTGAGGTGTGACCTTTCAATATTTTCAAAACAATCTATTTTTGAAAGATTGACGAAATAAAACGGATGTGGATTTTGCACAGGAGAGTCCATAAGATCAAGACACCCAAGTCTGGCCTAATAGCTAAGGATGGAGAGTTGATATCAAAATGAAAGCCTGCGAGGAGTGGTGTATCACAAATCTTAATACTGGGATTCTTGCTGTTTGTGTAAGTAGTCAGTACGTCGATAATGTTAGCTTTAGAGACATTGCTTTTATTTGTCACATGAACATTAAATCGCCGAGCGAAATGTGTCAACAATTGACACAGCCTGGTCATGTGTTGGGGCAGCCCACAAGTGTCGCCATTCTTCAGGCGTCAAAATATCATGCCAACAAATTACCCACCCTAACAGCTATCACGTAAGTCTTTGTGGAATATAGTGGAAGCCCGCAGCGCAAATCGGACGCCCGTATGATGACGGGGGAGAACGTAGAAACACCTTACAGTCTGCGGCGCGAATTGAACCCGTATCGGCGTGTACGAGCGCTCCAAAGCGTAGCATTAACCGCTGTACTATTACGCCTTCTTTGTAAAGTAGTGCATTTGCTCCCATAACATTGGTGTCTATAAAATAGATTTAACAAAAGGAGTATGAACTTTCGAGAGGATACGAAAAATGCATATAGCAAATCAAGATAGATGGGTGTGCGTGGGTGATTGTCAACGTTTTTTTTGATTCCCTGCATAAGCTTCTTCCACTCATTTTCAACTAACCAGCACATTAACCTCTTCCATTTCCCCCACTTACCCAGCCTAAGTGTGAACAGATATTGAGGACAAGTTAGGTGAAGTTTGCCCATGGGGTATATTGGGATTATAATGGCCAGAAGGGGGCAAGATGTGAAGTGGACTGAAAATCAGAATGAGAATTCGATCAGCGCAACAGAGAAGGGTGAATGAGATTTGGTGCAAATTAATAATCGGGAGCATCATTAGCGATGCCTCAAACTGTCATTCTGTCGTAATTCTACTTCATATTTTATCTACTACCCTATCTCTATTTATCTTTCCACATGGAATTTATTTCTCCGTATCTTCTGACCTTCACATCCACATTCCATCAATATTTTTTTCTGTGCCTATCTACATTGTACAATGTATCTGCATCTTCAGCCAAATTATATCTGTACTAAAAACAGAAGAGCTATGAATCTTCCATTCTTTTCCTGAAATATATATCTCGGCTCTATTTGGATTAACGCTGGAAAGATAAACAATTTGAACAGATTAATCTCCATCTGTCATGGTGGTCGCAGGCAAGACTGGAACCAAGTGCAGAAGAACGTCAGACTCTCTGTAATGATAGTAGTTGGCACCGACTCAACCCAGGTGAGGATGACGGCAGACTCTGTCATAGGCTACCAACGACTCGACCCAGAAGTTGAGGAACGATATACTCACCTGAAGAGATGGAAACAGAAGATTGGGCATTCGAAATGCCGGCACAGCATCGAAGGCACCAGTACGCGACACCGCAGGACAGTGTGTTTGTTTCTCCAAAGATAGAAATGTGCATTTCTGCCAAAGTGCAGTTCAATTATTTTCCTGATCTGTCCACATGCTCCACGGTATCGTTCCGTGTTCAGTGTTTTAAATATGGTCGACACATGAACCGAGACTTTCAAACGTTCCAGGGATTTTTGCAGATACTTTGTAGTTACCCTTGGTTTCTTTTTCACCTCGTTCAGCATTGCACTTTGTGTTCTTGGTGTGGTCTTTGCAAGGTGTCCTCTCTTACGGACAATGGCAACAGTACTGAGTTCCCACTATTTGTAGACAATTTCTCTTACTCTGGACTGATGAATACACAGGTCTTCTGAAATTATTTTGTAGCCTTTCCCACCTTGAATCATCTCTAATATTGATTTTTCTAAGATCCTCAGAAAGTTCTTTTGATCGAGGCTCAGTGTACAAAAAGAGATCTTTCTTGAGCAGAGTAAGTGTTTTTTTCTGTAACCTGATTTCGTGTATCTACTTTACAGAATAGGGCACCTCTACAATCCGCACCACGAATCTTATCTTATTGGTTGGAACATCTGACTCCGAATTGCTTTATAGAAGACATTCCCCCGGATGTTCACATATGTTTTCCGAGAAACACATGTTATATCCGATCAATTTTCTCAATAAATAATAAACATTAAATGCCACGATTCTCAGATGTCAGAATGTTTAAACAAACCAATATTCAACTGAATCCACACTATATTGCATTCTTCTACCCGTCACATATGGCAAGAAATACGTTAACTCTACTGACACAGCAAAAAAAACCTCGTGTACACATGGGAAAAATGATCAGTTTCTTCACAATTAATTACCTCTTTTCTGTTAACCGTGCAATAAGGGGTAGGTGCTATTTTTTTCTGGAATATATAAGGGTGGATAAATTCCCAGGAATTTATAACCTATCTCAGGATGTATCAGGAGAAGACGAAAAAGACAGAAGTCCTGCCGAACGAGAGTTGTTCATTGTTCTTTGAAACAGGCGAGGTACCAAGGAACCAAATATACCTTTTTTGTTGATTAAGAATGACACTAGAAACTCACCAGATAAGTCGAAGTAAACGTTGTACAGTGGTGGGAATTTTTGAAATAAATTCTGAGGGTGTCTATTATTGATAATTTAAACATTTGTCTTGTGCACCTCGGTGTATTTTTGTTGTGGTATGATCTCTGTTGATGGCATGAAAAACACTGACTTTCACAGTATTTAGGTACAGTGAATAAACTGAAGTAAATACTAAATAGGTGAGGACCGTTCCGGAATTTAAGCATTGCATCGCACAGTGTGCCCAAAACAGCAGTGCTGCCTTCACTCACCACCTAATAGCAGTATAGTGTAAGATTTTCCAACGGTTAATATTACAAATATGAAAGATGGATTGAGTCAGCTTCATTAGATTGGCCCATTTTTATCACTTAAAAGCTAGCGGCAGATTAATCCAACACGTCATATTCTCCTTGTAGTCAACTTTTAAATCTTGACCTGGGTGCTATTGCAACGATGTCCCGGTCGTCATTAGTGATCATTTCACAAAAACAAAGGTTAACGTCGTGGCTGTTTGACAAATTGCCGTTTCACAGTCTAGGACGACCACCAAAAGTCGTCCGTTTTCTTTCAATCGCAATTTAATGTGGTCAGTTAAAGCATGAAAAACTATCGTTTTACAGATAGTCAATGGAGAATCGAAAAAACTGGGGAAGTAACAACGCAGAACATTGAACATTTGATCTTTCCCGACAGATCAATAAGATTACGACTGTTAACCTATTAACAGACTGTTAACCTACTTAGCCTCATACCTATTCCTTTGTATTGATCCATTCATCTATTCCTGACAACTCTGAATGCATTCTATTATTGGACTAACTTTCAAAGTACTTATTCACCTTAAAGTTATCAATTTGTTGTCCGAAGAGACCCTTTGGCCTGATAATTATATGACTTAATTCCCACCGACCTAAGAGATAGTCACAGCAGGGCTTCAAACTTTCACTCCTCTTATCTTTGAAGGGATTTGGTAACCACACTAGTTTAACTGAATCTGTAGTTGAGCATTCAGATTATGGACGTCAGCAATGCTCATTTAACAAATGTAGAAACGTTCAGACAATTATTCACAGCATCAAAGATACGTGGTATTGGGCTATCCACCTCACGATACTAGTATTGAGAAAAACTAGTCTGATTGATTGCAACACGATACCTTCCCACCGTCCCTTGATACTTGACTCCACTTCCTTACCAAGTGTCTGGAAACCTCATTAAAACAGATGGTGCTTGCGACGTCCAAAAAGAAAGATATTAGGTAGACTGAGAAAAACAGGTTCGAGGGGAAATTTCTAGAATGTCAAAGTGATGCAATTTTTCGAGCAGCTCGTGGTTGGACGCACCAGAGGATCAATTATTCGAGACTGGATGGTGTGCAATGGACAGGAATTGATTAGAGATCTGTAGCATGTTGTAGGGTTTCACTGATAGTGTAATGCTTTCTCTGCAGCAGAAATGTTTGGGTTTGGAATATTGCTGTTCTTTCTTGTGAGATGGAAGAGAGATTTTCGTTGTCTTAACAGGAGAGAGATTAAGGGAGAAGGCGCGAATGGAGAGGGTTGGTGACTGCCGAGCTTGCAGCAAGGGTGCGAAGAGCAGAAACGATCGGAAGAGTTTGATGGTGGACGATCGGCTTATCAGTTAGATCCAATATTGCGCAACAGGTTGTTTAATAAATTGGCCCTTTTTTCTCTTTTCCGTTTCTTAACTAACCATATAATCAAAGGAAGAATGATAAAGCTTAATCACTTAATCGCATATATTATACTGTTTGCTATTTCGGGGTACCAATTTGTAACAAGGAACACATCGCACAGCATCCACCCAAACGTGATTCCTTAAACTCGGCTGGTCCCGGGGCTATCACCTCCTACATTAAGGTGCTACCCGAAGCCTGAGTTACAATTGTGGGGGTTACGTTAGGGATCGATTCCTTTGGGTGCTGTGTGATTACACTGAGCAATGAACAATTGGGGCAGATACAGTGGCATGTGAAATTTGGGCAACCCTGGTCAAAATTTCTGTAGATGTGAATAGCTAAGCGAGTAAAAGATGACCCGATTTCCAACAGGCATGATGTTAAAGATGACACATTTCTTTCATATTTTAAGTAAGATTACATTTTTTTAAAATTTCCATTTTATACAGTTTCAAAATAACAAAACAGGAAAAGGGCCTGAAGCAAAAGTTTGAACATCCTGCATGTTCAATACTTAGAAACACGCCCTTTGGCAAGTATCACAGCTAGTAAACGCTTTCTGTAGCCAGCAAGGAGTCTTTCAATTCTTTTTTGGGTTATTTTCGCCAATTCTTCCTTGCAAATGACTTCTAGTTCTGCGAGATTCTTGGGCCGCCTTGGATGCACTGCTCTTTTGAGGTCCATCCACAGATTTTCAATAATGTTTAGGTCGGGGCACTGTGAGGGCCATGGCAAAATCTTCAGCTTGCACCTCCTGAGGTAGTCCATTGTGGATATGAGGGGTCTTTAGGATCATAATCCTGTTGTCGAAGCAATCCTCTTTTCATCTTCTGCTTTCTTACAGCTGGTATTTGATTTATTTCATTATTTCCTCTACCAGTGAAACGTTCGCCGTGCCTCTGGCTGCAACACAAGCTCAAAGTATTCTCGATACACTCCCGTGCTTAACAGCTGGAGAGGTTTTCTTTTCATAAAATGTTGCACCCTTTTTTCTGCAAAAATACCTTTGCTCTTTGCGGCCAAGAAGTTCTATTTTAACTTCATCGGTCCATAGGACTTGTTTCCAAAATGCTTCAGGCTTGTTCAGATGTTCCTTTGACATTTTGAACAGAACTATTAGGCCGACCGCTAGGCGGCTACTCCCTATGTGTTGGGGAGTCAGATGTCAAAATTACCAGCTTTACGTGTAAAACCAAAGGATGGGAATGGGCCTGTCAAGGTTCTCCATCGAAACCATCTGTTGCCACTGAGTCAAGAAGTGCTGGTAGATCCAGAGCCCAAATTGGAGCCTACACCTACTAAGAAGAACCTTCGGAAACGCAGGGGGACTATCGGGCCCCCAACAGGCGAGATTGGGCCGACCACCATCCCTGAGAGGGATACTGATTCGGAGGATGAGGACCTAGATGTTTGGTATATGCTGCCTTTCGCTAACTCCCCAATAATAAAATAAGCGAAACCCGGCCCTTTTCCTATTGAGACAGGTGAAGTTGTGAGGTGGGCGGGACTATCAGAGGGCAGCCTTGGTTGCAGCGGGACTCTGCAGGGCAGAACGGGTGGTTTGTTCACGGAAGATGCCTCCGAGTTGCAGGTGGACACTAGTGTTAGATCGGGGGAGGCCTCAACATGTAGACTGCAAGTAAACCCAGTAGTGTCAGAAACTGAGGAGCTACATGATGGCGTGCGGAGGTCTAAAATACTTAATAGACCACTGGATAGTTTGGCCTATGTAGCATCAGGAGCGCAAAGGATGACCACTACTATGTTAGTGAGCTATCACACTGCCTTTTACACCCGGATTGGGCTTTGTGTTTTGCAGGAAGGGTTGGCAAATTATCTCAACGTCATGAGGACATGACTAAAAATTTGGAGGGGGGCGGACGTGTAACATACTGCAGTATTTCACTGATGTGCAGCATGTTGTAATCTTTCACTGATAGTGTAATAGTTTCTCTGTAGCAGAAATGTTTGGGTTATGACTACAGGTAACGGGAATATGGAATGCTGTTGTTCTTCCTTGTAAGCTGCAAGACGCATTTTCATTGTCTTTTGGCCGGGGAGAGATGAGTGGAGAAGATTCTAATGGAGAGAATCGGTAGACCGTCGGATGGGGTGGACTTAGAGCGAAGCTCCCAAGGGCAGTGACGATAGGAGGAGGTCGATGGTGGACGAATAGCCGTATTTGTGAACTCTAACATTGCGCAACAGCCTGTTTAACAAGATTGGGCTTTTTTTTTCGTTTCTTTATTAACCATAAAGACAAAGTAAGAATTATAAAGCTTAATCGTTTAATCACATATTGTGTACCGTTTGCTATTTCGGGGTACTGATCTGTAACAGAGGACACATCACGCAATATCTACCCAAACGAGATTTCTTAAGTTTGGCTATTACTCCCTATGTTAAGCTGCTATCCGAAGCGAGAGTTACAGATGTATAAAAATTGGTGCAATTGGATTTGGGGGATACAACTGAGATCCAGAGGCTTTATGCCTGTGCCTATTTACAGCTTCGGCATACGAGACGAGGACGTTGAGTAATAGATTATTTATCTCTCGGAAATCTTCTGGCTCCCTCGGACTTTACTTTTATTGGTGCTTCATTTGTAGGTCTTCTCTGTGATCTAGAGCATTTTCTCCCATTCACCCAAAATTCTTAATATGATCATGCATCACCTAATGCCAATTGTTAAAACTCTGATTGTGATCATGTCAGATTCATTTCATTCAAGACCCATGTAGATGAGAGATAATTCATTCACCTGCATCAGCAATACGAGGCATTCTTGTATAGAATGAGTCATTAGCTGACCCCTCCCTCCCCCAACCGTGTCCCGGCAGTCGAATTCTCTTGATCTATTAAATGCTGACGCTCCGAACATTTCGTAAGTAGACTTTGTTCATATTAAGGTGGTATTAAATATCACGGCGATCAGCACATTGTGTCAATAGCTCTAAACGGGACTTTAACCTTATTTAGAAACAGCAACTACTTTTTTATTTAATACTTTATAATTGAACAAACTTTTCCAAGCGACGTGTGTGTTCCTGTCTGTCATCATCACACAAAACTGGCAGGTGCAGCATGTATTGTAGATGGTACATTAATACCACTGCGTTAGGTCGGCACGTGGTCAGTAACTGAGAACATCTCAATCTTACGGACGTTCTCAATAATACAGGCCGCTCGGATTCATGGTAACCATAGCAGACTCGTTTTTACCCTCTCATTGACACAGGGGATTAGAAGAAAGACACAGCCTTCAGATATTGAAGGGATAACGACACTCCCTCGTTAATACTGGATAGACATTCCCCCCCCCCCATTCTACCTGTAGGACAATGCACTCTTGTCATTGAAACGCTCAGTGACTCTGGGCATTATAGTTAATAAGAAACAAAGAAAGCCTGGGCACTATAAACTCAAGCTCACTGCTGTTGGGATTTCTGAGTGGTTCATATCTGCAGGAAGGGTTCATTGTAGGAGATATCCATTCCGGAGATTATGGATGCAGACTAATTACCCAGAGGAGTTGTGGATAGGTAGTTACCACAAAGGCTTCCTACTACCATTCATCAAAGGAGAAAATGCACCAATGTCACGAGCGCTGCGAGTAACACACGCAAAATGCTGGAGGAACGCAGCAGGTCAGGGAACACAATAGAAAGTAATACGCTTTTGACGTTTAGGGCTGAGATCGCTCAACGATCCTTATGAAGGATTTTGGTCGTAAACGTCGAACTGTTGATTTCTGTCCATAGATGCTGCCTGACTTGCTGAATTCCTGGGTTTTTGCGATTCTCCCCGTTACTCAGAGCTCTCAATCCCGTAAGGACCCGAATGACCACTAATATCTGCTTGACTGTCAGAGCGTTGAGCAGCAGAATTACAACAAATGGGAGCAATGGGATTAAAACTATATCGAACCAATCAAATCCAATTCAACTGGGGTCATTATACTAACTTTTGTACTGATCGCAGCCCCGGGGTATATTATTTATTATCTCTCTTGGCTCTGTTACGAAGTTGAAGGGAATGTTTTTTTTCCTGAAAAATCAGAATATCAGTTGTTGTTAGAACCACAAGAGCTGTTTTCCAGGTACAATATTTCATTTTCATCTTCTGACAACAAATGGCGACAAATCGATCAAAGGTAAAAGTGACGGTAAACCAAACAGAATAGTCGGTGGTTGCACATGTCAGCGCACGGATAACTCTGCAGACAGGTGCAATGTTCAGGAAACTCCAGGAGAAGTAAATGAAATGTATCTGCAAATTAAATGACATCAGTGAAAATAAGCAGTAGTTCCTCAATTGCAAAGACAACCAGGTAACGAGTAGTGCAGGTAGAGAGGCCGCACATTCCCCTAGTGCGGGGGTCGGCAACCCGCGGCTCCGGAGCCACATGTGGCTCTTTTACGTCTGTGCTGTGGCTCCCTGTTACTTTGGGAAATAATTGGTCAGTATTTAATTAAAATGTATTTTATGTTAGTTTGTTAGTTTTTGAAATGTAATTCTAAATTTGAAGATTATGGTGATCTTGTACAATCTAAATAAGACGTTGTGGCGACCCATTTCCTGACACATCCGAACCGGCTCACAATTAGCCTGCGTTCAGGCTAAGGGAGATAGCCTACGGGGGTTTGTGAGTACGTGTCTTTTGCAGCATCCGCGCCCATGGGGGGCGGGTTGAGAGAGGCTTAAAAGCAAGGCTGTTTAGTTCGAATAAAGCTATCTTTGACTGCAGTTTACTGACTGCGTGTAGCACACCGCTACAAAGTGTTTTTATCGCTGGCTGTCCAGAGTGGAGGTGCTGAAACGCTTTGTCGCGTGTCTGGAAGAAGTGAAAACTTTCCTGGGCAGCAAAGGGCTCACCTTTCCTGAGCTGGAACAGCCAGAGTGGCTGGAAAAGCTACACTTCATGGTAGACATGACAGCGCACCTGAACACGCTGAACACAGCTCTTCAGGGGTAAGGACGTACAGCCCTGCACATGTTGGAGGATGTTTTGGCATTCGAGCGCAAGTTGACGTTGCTTGCCAGAGATTTACAGAAAGGCACATTGTCTCACTTCCCCAATTTGAGAGAGTTCAAACAAGGTCATGACATGATGAATTCGGAGTATTTACGTTCTGCAATCATCGCAATGCAAACATCGTTTGGGAAACGCTTCTGTGAGTTCAGAGAGGAAAAAAACACATTATCCTTCCCTTTCACTCCACTAAGCATCGATCCATCCCTACTGAATACGACTGCATTGTCAGGTGTGAGTCAACCTGAACAAGTATGATAAATATTTTAATTGCCTATTATTTTACGTATATTCATATGTTTTCATTGTTCAGTGAAATAGTCCTTTTATTTTTCAGGTTGACAGCAGGCTGACGTTATTTTTGGTTTGCTGCTGGCGGCAAATTTAAGTTTGGCGTTTTTCATAAATACAAGAAGGACTCAAATAGACGTTGAGTATTTTACCTAAAAGTAACCTTCAACCCAACGTCTTTTTTTTCGGAGTTCAAAATGTTTTTGTTGCATGCAGAAATGTAATTTCGTTTTCTCTGCAGGAGTTCATCAATTTCATAAATGCAACACATTATAGTTTGTTTATACATAGCATAAAGGCAAAACAAAACGTTGTATGCAGTGTTATTTCATTTTAAATGTCAAACGGGTTTTGCGGCTCCCAGTGTTTTCTTTTCTGTGGGAAACGGGTCCAAGTGGCTCTTTCAATGGTAAAGTTGCTGACCCCTGTGCCTAGTCAGAATCCCAAATGCCACTGAATTCACAGCAGAAAGAAAAGAGAAACGATACTGCAGGTTAATACCCAGATCTTTCGCACCTCTATTTTCACAGCAGCATAAGCAGTGGGATATTGTAGTTGTGACAAAGTTTTAAAATTGCAGTACATATTTTAACCCGCTCTTATTACTGTTCAATCTGTCTTACAATTTATAGTGTGTAGATTTGGAAAAATGTCACGAATGAACAAGATACCACCCTCAGAACATCTGTTGACACGTTTAATGTGTCAATGAAATTGGGAGTCCTTGGTAGAATTTGATTTCACACAGTGAAGACTGCTATACAGGACCCGGAAACAGCATCTGAGAAGAAATGACGAGAACCTCAGAGTGAAGGCTCACAGTATCACTCCTCGGCTACCTGAAACGTTGATGCCAAAATAACAAAGACGTTAGCCCAAACACAAACAAAGAAATCAGCCAGAACAATCAGACTGTTCGATAACAGTAGGTTCTTCAGTACAGTTATGGCTCATTCGGTGTTTCTTTCGTAAACCATCTCGCCAGAGTCCTATCTATCTTCATTAAGGTATGTTCAGCCATCTGTTCTCCATACCTTTTATGGAAGAGAGAGCCATAGAGTCACTACTGTCGCGTAAACCATATCCTTGTTGCAAAGACGTGGCGGTGGAAACGAACCCAAGTGCAGAAAACGGCCGTGGAGGTAGAGTCGGGAGGCATTATCAACGTAGCAAGCGTGGAATCGGTATCCAGGAGCATTGTTTGACCTAGAACTGGTAGTCCTAATAACCATGGAACGAGGTTACTCACACCAGAGTAACTCACCAAGGTTACTCACACGAACTGGCAGCTCCTTGTGCTCACAAGGTTTTGAAACTGCGTTTGCTGATGGAAAGCATGTGTTTGTACTTAGTGGAAACTGGGAATGATTTGAACTAAACAAGTTGATTGAGGCCCACTTCCTGAGATAAATAGTCAGGTGGGCCATTGCCAGAAGGGACCATGACAATTCTTTTGATTTTAATACCAAGTATCTGAAGTCACCTCATGAGACTGTACATGTTGGTTCAGAAGACCCTAGAGGGACAACATTATTCTAGCGGCCAAAAGGAAAACGATTATCCAATGTATTCTTCTAAACCCCATGAGTACAGTTGTAATCAACTCATTCTCTCCCTTTCTGGTTGTTCTCAGATTCGATGGATCTCTACATTTCGGAAAATGTCGAAAGGGCATATTGCATTTATGTAATGTACTGTAGGCATGATATGTCAAGTAGAAGACACTTCATTAACACCTCAAATGTGAACTGATACATTACATTTATGTTGCAGAAGAGCTGTTGTAGATGGGGATAGGTACGAGGAAGCGAATATATCTGCTGTGCAGGCTGTAATTGTAGTTGCCATGGTGATAGGTTACATCCGAAAACATCTGATGCATTGATTAATGAAGGCAACTAGAATATGTACAGCGTTACCAATTCAGATCAACTTTCTATGCCTTGGCAATTTTCACAAATGTTGGATGCCGTGGATGATTCAAGCCCAATCACCTGTGTTCATTTCAGATTTCATGCTTTTCCAGATGCTTCTTGTGACTGGGATACAAAAACGCTAAAGACGTTTCATTCACTAGCAATTTCGATGAATGGCCATTTGATCCATGTTCTGCTGTTGATCCTATCCCGAGCAAGATGGATAAGTTCACTCTTATTGAGTATTAAATAAGCAATACTCGACACATTTGTTGCATACCCGACGCACTTAAATATACACATGCACAAATAATTGGCCCACGCAGTTGAATTTAACCTGTAATTATCAAAATATTGCATTTGATTCCTTTATTGAAAGGAATGGAATATATTGCGAATAACTGGGATGCTAGTACTGAATTACGGAACACAATCCCTAAACAAATTATTTATTCTCACTGTTTCTTCTCTCATGCTTCTGCATACTTCGTAGTTTCCTTGCCCTCATTGGTGGATTTGTCAATCATCTTCTCAAAGGGCATATACAACACATCCATTATTTCTTCCATATCTGATTTTCCATCGGTAGCTTGAAACATTGCAAGAAGATTCCTAATAGGAAATCCATCTAATGTCTATCTATTCCCGGTGATATGTTGAATGTCCTGATATAATCTACTTCATTTGTTTTCACTGTTCACGTAATATTTAACCAATCTGTATTTTCTCGCTTTTCCTTTGTCGGTATTTTTTAAATATTGGCGATCCGTTTACACACTCCAGTCGGCAGTTTTGTAATATACCAGTCGCTAAGCAGACTACTTAGTCTACTTCCATATTGGATGCCCATTTTCAGACGCTGCATTTTCAATGCTATTAATTTTCCAACGTGACTTTTAAATTTTGTAATTAATTTTACATCTGATTATTGAACTCACAGTATTTCTTCTTCGTTGAAAACAAGATATCCAAAAATATATTCAGTTCTTTTCATTGAAGAACATAAATTTACACACTAAGTTGCACAATTGGACCTACTGTACTTTTGACCCACATCAGGTTCCACAGAATCTCACGACGGTAAATGTCAATCACTCAATTAATATGCAAACTTTAGTTTCAATTACCTCACCTCCAGTATTTCTGAAGTCAACTGCAAATTGTTTTACTTTAGTTTATTTATCCTTAGACGACAAAACTATCACGCTAATGTAGTTATCTTTCAGAGGTACAACCACTCTTAGTATATGCTTCGCCAATTTTAATTCAAAGCACTGAAGTCGAACTCTATCTGCTCACACAACGAAATATTTCGTATGATAATCTGATTCAAGCCGAGTAAAAAGACAGGTAAATTCTGAAACAAGCTCAGAAAAGCATCACAGCAGGGATGGAGCAGAAATAACTGCATATTTCATTTCAGCGAGACAAAATGCTTCCGTGAAAGTTCGCGCTTACTCGGATATCAGAATGTTTCCACATCCCTGTATAAACTGCTAAATCCACTCTCCGTATTGCCACCATAGTTCCCCTCACACATGGAAATGAAAATGTTCCCTCTTCTGATACAACTAAACAGACGTGTGTATAAGTTGGAAAAAAAAACATAAGTCTCTTCAAAACAACTATCTTGTCTCTTTCTTATTAACTGTGCAATTCTAGTTAGATGCTGTTTGTTGAGGGCTATACAAGGGTTGATAAATTTCCAAGAACTAATAAACTGTTTTAAAAAATATTCGGACACAGGGAAACAGCCGTCACGCCGACCAAGAGTTTTTCCTTTGATACAGGCGAGGTACCACGGACTCAAATACACCTCCTATTGTTGATTAGGAATTACGGTGAATTTAAACCAGGTAAGTCGAATTTGGTGAGCTTGATACGGTGGTAAGAAATTATTGAAATACATTCTAAGGGACTCTATTATTGCTAATTTGCACATTTTCCTTGTTTCCTTGTTTCCTTATGTATATTTGTTGTGATATTATTTCTGTTGCAGGAATGAAAAACAGGTTTTCACTGTATATTGGTACAGCGACGATAATAAACCAAATACTAATTAGGCGAGGACCAGGCTGGAATTTTAATCATTGCCCAATGCGGTCAAAGCAGCAATGTTGCCTTCACCCGCGAACAGCAGTACAGTATAAGAATTTCCAACGGTTAACAGACCGAATAATGAAACATGAACTGCGTACGCTTTCAAAATTATTCCGTTAAATTCACCAAATTTATTGAACAGAAACGACCAGAGATTTGCGATGTGTCACACCACCCTTCACTTACAAACGAGCAGCAGATTACTCCGGCGCGTCATATTCTCCCTAGAATCAACTTTTAAATCCTGAGAGGGGTACCATTGCAACTGTGCCCCAGTCCCCATCAACGATCATTTCACAAAAAAAAGGTAACGTGGCGGATACCCCTTTCCAGAAGTTAGAAAGACAGCTAAAATTCCTTTATTTTCATTTATTCATAATCTTTGGCAGACTTAATGTGGTCAATTAGAGAGTGAAAACTATCGTGTACCAGGTATTTTATAGGATTTTTTTTAAAGAGGCGAATGAACAACGCATATCATTCAAGATTTACATCATGTCCCGCAGAGCAACGGGATTATGACTAAAACCCTGTTATACCCTTAGCCTCATACCCATTCTTTGTTTTTATTTCTGTTTAATCTATTCCTGTCTATGCTAAATATATATTATTACAGGTCTATCTCTCAAAGAATATATTGACCTTAACGGGGACAATTTGTTGTCCGCAGAGACCAGTTCGACTGACATTTACATGACCCAGTTCGCATCTACCTAAGAGATAGTGGCTTATCGATAACAAGGCTTCAAAATTTCTCACTCTTCTCTTTCATGGGATTCGGAAACAGCACCAGATTATCTGAGTATGCAGAAGAACATTCAGATTATAACCGCCATCAATGACCGTTCAGCAAATGTAAAAATGGTTACAAAATTATTAAGCATCAAACTGCCGTGGTATTGTGCTGTCCACCTCACGGTACTAGTATCGAGCCAATCTACACTGAGTGATTCTAACCCCATACCTTTCTACTTAGTCCTGATAACCTGGCTCCTTTATCAAATGTCTGGAGACCTCATTAAAACAGAAATCTGCGCCAAAAAAGCAAGATAGCTGATTGATTGGGAATATCAGGTTGGTGCTGGAGCCCAAGAAGTGTAATTTATAGAATACTTAAGAATGGTTCTTTAGAGCAGCTCGTGATTAGGTCCACGAAAGGATTAGCTACTCTAGGTTTGATGTTGTACAGTAGGCAGAAATGTATTAAATATCATATGGTAAAAGTTCCCTGAGGGCAAGTAATCATAATATAATCGAATTCACCTGGAAATTTAAGGCAGAGACGCTAATGCTAAATTTTATCATCAATGCTCTGGAGTAAATGAAATTACGGAGACATCAGAGAGGAGATGTCCAAAATCGATTGAAAAATAAGGTTGGCAAGGATCACAGCAAGGCAGCAATGGCCGGAATTTCTGGAAGCATTTCGGAAGGCGTAAGTTATATATATTCCAAAGTGCAACAAATATTCTGAAGGCAAGATCTCACAAGCGTGGCAAAGAAGAAAGGTCAAAGCCAACATGAAATGTAAAGGCACGGCATATAATAGAGCAAAATTAGTGGGATGTTCGCGATATCGGAAGTTTTAAAAAACAACGGAAGGCAGCTAAAAGGTCAAGACGAAGGAAAAGATGGAATGCAGAAGTCATCTAGGCAAAAGTATTAACAAGGATGCCAAAAGCTTCTTCCAATACATACAGTATAAAGAATGGCGAGACTGGATATTGGATCGCCAGAAAACCTTGGTAGAGTGGTATTAATTGGGTGTGGGGAGCTGAAGGAAATGGCGGGGAAACTGATAATGTATTCTGCATCAATCTTCACTCTGATTGACACTGAATTTCCAAATGTCTTTCTGTGAATTTGTCTTTTCTAGGGCGAAGGTTTTTGAAAAATGAAAGGACTGAAGGTAAGCTGAACTAGATGCTGTATACACAAGCGTTCTGAAAGAGGTGTCTGAAGAGATTGTGGAGGCATTAATAATGATCTTTCAAGATTCACTGGATTCTGGAACGGCTACGGAAGACTGGCAATTGCAACTACCACTGCAATCTTCGAGAACGGAAAGTGTCAGAGAACGGAAATAGAAAACGTGAATCAAAAGGGAAATGTTATCTTAGACGTGGGAGATTTCAAAATGCGGGTCAATTGGACTAATCAGGTTGATAAAGGACCTCAAGCAAGTAGTTCTGTTGAATACCTGCCAAATCGCTTTTTAGAGAGGTTTGTCGTTAAGGCTACTGGAGGATCAGTGATACTGGAGTGGCTATTATGTAATGTACGGAATTGATTGGGGAGCTGAAGGTAAAAGAATACAGAGGAGGCAGTGATCACAACATCATTGGGGTCAACTTGACATTTGATATTGTAAAGTCTGACTTAACGGTATTTCACTGGAGTAAAGGAAATTAGACTGCAATGAGAGAGCAGTTGGCCAAATAAACTAGAAGTAGCTGCTGGCAGGGAGTACAGCAGAGCAACAATAGCGTCAGTTTCTGGGGAACATGAGCACGGTGCAACATGGATGGATTACAAAAAACAAAGAAATGCTCAAATTAACATACTAATACGAATTAAGTCGAAGCAAGTGGCTGAGAATGGAGGACTGAAGACATCTCGGAGAGAAGCTTTTTATTATCCTGATCGGGGGAAAGAGGCTAGACTGCACAGGCGGGTGACGTAGCGCGCAAAGGTATAAGGAGAGGAATTGTTTAACAGTCTAACTAAATCGAAGTAAGAGGTTGAGAATGAAGGACTGAAGATATCTCCGAGAGAAGCCATTTTATTTACTGAATGGGGAAAATAGGTGAAATTGCGCAGGCGCATGACGTATCTCGCCAAAGGTTTAAAAATGTCCACTATATACGGCGGCCATCGTCGGACTGGACTGAGTCAGAATGGGACGGCTTTGGCTTTACGGGCTTCGGTGTGAACAGGCAGAGACAAAGGTAGTTTCCGGTACGTTTTGTTTTGTTCATTTAGAGTAGAGAGAATGCCAGGCAGAATGTTAGACTGCTCCTCTTGCAGGATGTGGGAAGTCAGGGAGACCTCCTGTGTCCCTGACAATGACACTGGCAAGAAGTGCATCAGCTGCAGCTCCGAACAAACCAAGTTATGGAGCTGGATGACCTCTGGATCGTTCGGGAGAATGAGAAGTTTATAGGTAATAGTTTCAGGAAGGTAGTTACGCCAAAGTAGCAGCACACAGGTAATTAGGTTACTGTCAGGCGCAGGAAGTGGAAAGGGCAGGTAGTGCAGGGCTCCCCTGTGGCCATTCCCCTCATCAACAAGTATAGATATTTGGATGCTTTTGTGGTGGGGACGATTTCCCTGGGACAAGCTGCGACAGCCGGATCTCTATGGCACTGAGTCTGGTTCTGCAGTGCAGAAGAGAGGGCGGAAGAAGACGAGAGCGATAGTGATAGGGGACTGGATAGTTATACCTCCCTGATGGTTTGTTGTCTCCCGGGTGACAGGGTCAGAGATGTCTCTGCTCGCGTGCACAGCATTCTGAAATGACAGGGTGAGCAGACAGATGTCATAGTACATATCAGTACCAAAGACGTAAGAAGAAAGAATGAGGAGGTCCTGAAGTGTGCGTATAGAGAGCTTGATAGGAAGATAAAAACCAGGACCTCGAGGGTGGTATCTCAGGATTGCTACCTGTGCCAAGTCGCAGTCAGGGTAAGAATAAGCTGCTCTAGAGGATGAACACGTGGCTGAGGAACTGGTGTAGAGGAAGGCGTTTCAGATCTCAGGTTCATTGGGCCCTCTTCTGCGACAGGTGGGACCTGTACAAGAGAGACGGGTTACACGTGAACGACAGGGGGACCAATATCCTTGCAGGGAGGTTTTCTGGTGCTATGGGGGGGGTGATAAACTAGACATACAGGGGGATGGGAACCAGAGTACCAGAGTTGACAGTGGAATGGGGGTGGAAATAAATGATGTTAAAGTTTCATACCAAGTTACAAATAGAAGGGTTATGTATAGAGGTAATAATATTTTGAGGTGTGTTTGTATCAATGCGAGGAGTATTGTGTGGAAGGCTGACGAACTGAGGGTGGAACTTGACACGTGGAATTATGACATTGTGAAACTTGGCTACAGGAAGGGCAAGACTAACAGCTTAACGTTCCAGGGATCATATGTTTCAGACGTGACAGAGACAGATGGATGAAAGTTTGGGGAGGGGGTGTGGCATTGCTCGTCATGGAAAATGTTACAGCAGTGTTCAGGCAGGACAGATTAGAGGGCTTCTCTACCAAGGCCATATGGGTGGAGCTGATAAACAGGAAAGGTATGACCACATTACTGGGGTTGTATTATAGACCACCAATAGTCAGCGAGAAGTGGAGCAGTAAATTTGCAGAGTGATAGCTGACAACTGAAGGAAACATAAAGTTGTGATAGTACGGGATTTTAATATTCCACGTATTGATTAGGACTCCCATGCTGTAAAAGGTTTAGGCGGGTTAGTGTGAGGTTTAAAGGCAAAATGAATAAGAATAAGGAACCTTGGTTCGCTTGGGCTATTGGAACTCTGATGAAGAAGAAGAGAGAGATGTATGACATGCATAGGAAACAGGGAGCAAATAAGGTAACTGAGGAGTATAAAAAGTGCAAAAAAAAACTAAAGAAAGAAATCAGGATGGCTAAAAGAAGACATGAGTTAGCTTTGGTAGTCACGGTGAAAGATAATCTACTGAGCTTCTACAGGTATATTAATAGCAAAAGGATCGGAGGGAAAAAATTGGTACTCTTAAAGGCCAGAGTAGTCGGCTATGTGTGGAAACAAAAGAAATGGGGGAAATATTAAATGGGTTTTCCTGCGTCTGTAATTACTAAGGAAACTGGCATGGTGTCAATGGAAATAAGGCAAACAAGTAGTGAGGTCATGGAACCTATACAGATTGAGAAGGAGGAGGTGCTTGCTATCTTGAGGCAAATCAGAGAAGATAAATACCCAGGAACTGTCAGGGTATTCCCTCTGAACTTGAAGGAGACTAGTGTTGAAATTGCAGAGGCCCTGGCAGATATATTTAAAATATTGATATATACGGGTGAGGTGCCGGAGGACTGGACGATAGCTCATGTTGTTCCGTTGTTTGCAAAAGGCTCTTATTGTAATCCGGAAAATTAAATTTATCGGAAGGAGTACTAAGCGTTAGGATCTACAAGTATTTAGATAGACAGGGACTTATTGGGAAGAGTCAACACAGCTTTCTGCGTGGCAGGTTAGGTTTAATACATTTATTATTTTTTAGTGGAGGTTATCAGGAAAGTGGATGAAGGGAAGGCAGTGGATGTTGTCTACATGGACTAAGACCTTTGACAACGTCCCTCATCGGAGGTTAGTTAGGAAGATTCAGTCGCTAGGGGTACATGGTGAGGTAGTAAATTGGATTAGACATTAGCTCAATGGTAGAAGTCACAGAGTGGTATTGGAGGATTGCTGCTCTGAGTGGAGGCCTGTGACTAGTGGTGTGCCATAGGTTCAGTGCTGGGTCCATATTATTTGTCAACTATATCGATTATCTGGATCATAATGTGGTAAATTGGATAATCAAATTTGCTGATGATACAAAGATTGGAGGTTTAGTGGACAGTGAGGAAGGTTTTCAGAGCTTGCAGAGAGATTCCGACCAGCTAGAAATGTGGGCTGAAAAAATGAAAGATGGAGTTCAATACAGACAAGTGTGAGGTGTTGCCCTTTGGAAGGAAAAACCAATGTAGAGCATACAAGGTAAATGGTAGGGCACTGAGGAATGCAGTAGAACAGAGGGATCTGGGAAAACTGATACAAAATTCCCTGGAAGTGGCGTCACGGTTAGATAGGGTAGTAAAAAGAGCTGTTGGTACATTACCCTTTATAAGACAAGGTATTGAATATAAGAGTTGGAATGTTATGGTTAGGTTGTATAACGCATTTGTGTGGCCGAATTTGGAGCATTGTGAGCAGTTTTGGTCCCTTAATTACAGTAAGGATATTAATAAGGTTGAAAGAGTGCAGAGAAGGTTTACAAGGAGGTTGTTGGGACTTGAGAAACTGAGTAACAGAGAAAGGTTGAATAGGTTAGACGTTATACCCTGGAGTGTAGCAGAATGAGGGGGGATTTTATAGAGGTATATAAAATTGTGATGGTTATAGAGCTAATGCAAGCAGGCTTTTTCCACTGAGGCTAGGGCAGATAAAACCAGAGGGCATGGGTCAAGGGTGAAGGTGGAAAAGTTTAAAGGGAAAATTAGGGGGAGGGGTTCTTCACACAGAGGGAGTGTGGAATGAGTTGCCAGATGAAGCGGTAAATGCGGGCTCACTTTTAACATTTGAGAAAAACTTGAAGAGGTACATGGATGAGGGGTGTATAGAGGGATTTGGTCCAGATTTGGGTCAGTGGGACTAGACAGAAAAATAGTTCGGCACTGCCAAGAAGGGCCAATATGCCTGTTTCTTTGCTGTAAACCTATATGGTTCTATGGTTTCAATACAACTGCGGCTGATAAGGGAGGTTAAAGATGAAGTAAAAGCAGAAGAGCGGACATACAACAGCCCAAAAAATGCGGTGAGAAAGAGGTATGAAGAAATTTTAAAATCTACAGAGAACAACTAAAAGAGTTATCAGAAGGAAAAATTTGAAATATGAAGGCAAGCTAGCAAACAATATCAAAATGGATGGTAGACCTTTTTCAAGTATCTAAAAATAAAAGAGATGAGAGTCGATATTGTACTGCTCATAAATGAGGTCCCAGAAATAATAACGGGGTCTGTGAGCTCGCAGATGAACTAAATAAGTACTTTTTCCTTAATCTCCGCTGTGGAAGTCACTAGCTGCGTCAGATTTTGAAGGGTGCGAGGATAGAGAAAGTGCTCAAATATCTTGAAGACCTAGTGATGCATAAGTAACCTGGACTAGATTAATTGCAACTTGGGGTTCTAAAATATGTAGCGGTAGAGACTGTAGAGGCACACCACATTTTATGAAATGAGGAAGGCAAAAGAAAGGAAAATATGGACTTGTTTGCCACCGCAGCGGTTGCAAAGATGCAGGAGTCAATTATTATGGCTGACGTTATGGAGTTCTTCTTGACACAAACATGATAGGGCAAAGTTAGCATGATCTCTTTTAGGGCAAATCCTGTCTGACGAAGCTATTGGAATTCTTTGAATCGATTACAAGTTCAATAGATAAAGGGGATGCAGAGGATCTGGTGTGTTGTGTCTCGGATCGACTCCAAAGTATTTTCAGGACAGAGGGCGAGCAACCAGAGGTCTTGGTACATGTTGTTAGCAAGACAAAGACATAAAAAGAAAGGACGTCCTGAAGGAAGATTACTGGGAGCTAGGACGAAAATATAAAAAGTCGGACCTCCAGAGTAATAATCTCATTATTACTGCCTGGGCCACGCGCTGATGATTGTAAGAATAGCAGAATTAAGCAGATGAATGTGTTGCTAAGTAACTGGTACAGGGGTCAGGGCTTCAAATTCTTCGATCACTGGGATCTATTTTGGAGAAGTCATGACTTATACAGAAACGATGGGCTACACCTGAACTCAAAGGGTACTAATATCCTGGCGGGATTGTTTAATATTGCTGTTAGGGAGGGTTTAAACTGAGTTGGCAAGGGGAAGGAAACCAGGATGTTAGAGTCGAGAAGCAGGAAAATAGAAATAAATCAAGGAAGTCCTGCTGTTCAGGAGGATTTAAACTAATGTGGCAGGGGGATGTGACCAAGTGCAGAGAGACAGAGGGGTGTAAAATGAGGATAGAAGCAAAAAGTAGTGAGGTGAAATGTAAAAGTGGCAGGCAGGCAAATCCAGGGTAAAAATCAAAAAGGGGCACTTTTCAACATAGTTGTATAAGGACTAAGAGTGTTGTAAAAACAAGCCTGAAGGCTTTGTGTGTCAATGCGAGGAGCATTTGTAACAAGGTGGATGAACTTAATGTGCAGGTAGTTATTAAAGAATATGATATAGTTGGGATCACAGAGACATGGCTCCAGGGTGACCAAGGAAAGGAGCTCAACATCCAGGGATATTCAATATTCAGGAGGAATAGACAGGAAAGAAAAGGCTGTATACCTTGCTGATTAGATAGGAGATTAATCCAATAGAAAGGAAGGACATTAGACTGGAGGATGTGGAATCGATATGGGTAGAGCTGCATAGCTATAAGGGGCAGTAAACATTGGTAGGAGTAGTGTGCAGGCCACCTAACAATAGTAGTGAGGTTGGGGATGGCATTAAGCAGGAAATTAGAAATGCGTGCAATAAAGGAACAACAGTTATAATGGGTGATTTCAATCTACATACAGATTGTTTGAACCAAATTGGTAAGGGTGCTGAGGAAGAGGATTTCTTGGAATGTATGTGGGAGAGTTTTCTGAACAACCTCTCTAGGAACCAACTAGAGAGCAGGTCATTCTAGACTGGGTATTGAGCAATGAGGTAGGGTTAGTTAGCAATCTTGTCTTACGAGGCCACTTAGGTAAGAGTGACCATAATATGGTGGAATTCTTCATTAAGATGGAGAGTGACATAGTTAATTAAGAAACAAGGGTTCTGAATTTATAGAAAGGTAACGTTGAAGGTATATGACGTGATTTAGTTAAGATAGACTGGCAAATGATACAAACGATTGACGGTGGATATGCAATGGCAAACATTTAAAGATCGCATGGATGAGCTACAACAATTGTTCATCCCAGTTTGGAAAAGAATAACCCAGGGAAGGTAGTGCACCCGTGGCTGACAAGGGAAACTGGGGATAGTATCAAGTCCAAAGAAAAAACATATACATTAGCCAGAAAAAGCGACACACCTGATGACTGAGAAAAATTCAGAGTTCAACAGGCGAGGACAAAGGGCTTAATTAGGAAAGAGAAAGAAGAAAATGAGAGAAAGCTGGCAGGGAACATAAAAACTGACTGTAAAAGCTTTTATAGATATCTGAAAAGAAAAAGAATGGTTAAGACAAATGTAGGTCCCTTACAGTCAGAAACAGGTGAATTGATCATGTGGAACAAGGACATGGCAGACCAATTGAATAACTACATTGGTTCTGTCTTCACTAAGGAGGACACAAATAATCTTCCGGAAATAGTAGGGGATCGAAGCTCTGGTGAGATAGAGGAACTAAGGGAAATACATGTTAGTAGGGAAGTGGTGTCAGGTAAATTGAAGGGATTAAAGGCAGATAAATCCCCAGGACCAGATGGTCTGCATCCCGGAGTGCTTAAGGAAGCAGCCCAAGAAATAATGGATGCATTAGTGATATTTTTTTTAAATTATTTAGATACTGGATTAGTTCCTGAGGATTGGAGGGTGGCTAATAAAACCCCGCTTTTTAAAAAGAGAGGGAGAGAGAAAACAGGGAATTATAGACCGGTTAGCCTGACATCGGTAGTGGGGAATATACTAGAGTCAGTTGTCAAAGATGTGATAACAGCACACTTGGAAAGCGGTAAAATCATCGGACAATGTCAGCATGGATTTGTGAAAGTAAAATAATGTCTGACGAATCTTATAGATTTTACTAGATGTAACTAGTAGTGTGGATAGGGGAGAACCAATGGATGTGGTATATTTGGATTTTCAAAAGTCTTTTGACAAGTTCCCACACAGAAGATTAGTGTGCAAACTTAAAGCACACGGTACTGCGGGTATGGTATTGGGGGTATGGTTGAACAAGTTAGGTCTCTATACATTGGAGCGTAGAAGATTGAGGGGGGATTTGATCGAGGTATTTAAAATTTTGAGAGGGATAGATAGAGTTGACGTGAATAGGCTGTTTCCACTGAGAGTAGGAGAGATTCAAACGAGAGGACATGATTTGAGAGTTAGGGGGCAAAAGTTTAAGGGAAACACGAGGGGGTATTTCTTTACTCAGAGAGTGATAGCTGTGTGGAATGAGCTTCCAGTAGAAGTAGTAGAGGCCAGTTCAGTTGTGTCATTTAAGCTACAATTGGATAGGTATATGGACAGGAAATGAGTGGAGGGTTATGGGCTGAGTGCGGGTAGGTGGAACTAGGTGAGATTAAGAGTTGGCACGGACTAAGAGGGCCGAGATGGCCTGCTTCCGTGCTGAGATTCTAACATGGTTGTATGGTTATATGGTTATTGATGTGGATAGAGAACTGGTTGGCAGGCAGGAAACAAAGAGTGGGAATAAACAGGACAATTTCGGAATGTCAGGCAGTGACTAGTGGGGTACAGCAAGTCTCAGTGCTGGGACCCCAGTTGTTTACAATATATTATTGAGTTACATGAGGGAATGGAATGCAGCATCTCCAAGTTTGTGGATGACACGAAGCTGGGCGGCAGTATTAGCTGAGAGGAGGATGTTAGGAGGATGCAGGGAGACTTGGATAGGTTAGGTGAGTGGGCAAATTCATGGCAGATGCAACTTAATCTGGATAAATGTGAGGTTATCCACTTTGGTGTCAAGAACAGGTAAATATTATTATCTGAATGGTGGCCAATTAGGAAAAGGGAAGGTGCAACGAGACCTGGGTGTCATTGTACACCAGTCATTGAAAGTGGATATGCAGGTACTGCAGGCTCTAAAAAAGGCGAATGGTATGTTGACATTCATAGCAAGAGAATTCGAGTACAGGAGCAGGGAGGTTCTACTGCAGTTGTACAAGGCCTTGGTGAGACCCCACCTGGAGTATTGTGTGCAGTTTTGGTCCCCTAATCTGAGGACAGTCATTCTTGCCACAGAGGGAGTAGAAAGAAGGTTCAACAGATTGATTCCTAGGATGGCAGGACTTTCATATGAAGAAAGACTGGGCTTATACTCGCTGGAATTAAGAGGATTGAGTGCGGCTCTTATTGAAACGTATAGAATTCTAAAGGGATTGGACAGTATAGATGCAGGAAGATTGTTCCCGATGTTGGGGAAGTCCAGAACGAGGGTTCACAGTTTAAAGATAAAGGGGAAGCCTTTTAGGACCGAGATGAGGAGAAACTTCTTCACGCAGAGAGTGCTGAATCTGCGGAATTCTCTGCTACAGGAAACAGTTGAGGCCAGTTCATTGGGATATATTTAAGAGGGAATTAGATATGGTCCTTCTGCCTAAAGAGATCAGGGGATATGGAGAGAAGGCAGGTACAGGGTTCTGAGTTGGATGATTAACCATGATCATACTGAATGGCGGTGCAGGCTCGAAGGGCCGAAAGGCCTACTCCTGCAGCTATTGTCTATATTTCTATGTTTGGAATTTCAGAAGGGATTTGACAAGGAGCCACACATGCGACTGCTTACCAAATTAAGAGCCTGTGGTGTTACAGAACAGTTATTAGGGTTAGCGCATTAACTGGTTGGTAGGCGATATCGAGTGGAATAGAAGAATCTTATCAGGTTGGCTGCCAGTGAGTAATGGTGTACTGCAGCGGTCGATATTGCAACTGGTACCTTAATGATTTATTTCAATGATTTAAGTGATAAAGTAGATGGCTTTGTAGCCAAGTTTGCAGATGATACGAATATTGGTGGAGGGGCAGTTAGGGCTGAGGAAACAGGTAGTGTCCAGAAGGATTTAGACAGATTAGAACGGGCAAGAGATTGGTAAAAGAAATACAATTTTGTGAAACGCATGTTCATGCACTTCAGTAGATGTAATAAATCTGCAGACAACTTTCTAAATAGGGAGAAAGTTCAAAAATCTACAATGCAGAGGGACTGAGGAGCATTGTGCAGAATACCTTAAGCGATAACTTGCAGCTGGAATCTGTGGTTGGAAAGGAAAATGCAAAATTAACGTTCATTTCAAGATGTCTTGAATACAAGAGCAGGGGTGTGATGCTGAGGCTTTATAGGCCACTGGTGAGGCCTCACTTTGATTATTGTGAACAGTTCTAGCTCCACATCGGAGAACATTTGTGTTGGCATTGGAGAACGTTCAGAGGAGGACGAGAAGAATGATTCCGAGGATGAAACGTTTATCGTAAAAGATTCGTTTGATAGCACTGAGCCTGTACTGGCTGGATTTTAGAGGGATGACGAAGATCTAACTGAATCCTTTCGAATGCTGAAAGGCCCGGACTGAGTAGATGTGGAAGGGATGTTTCCCATGGTGGGGGAGTTTAAGACAAGAGAGCAAAACCTCAGGGTAGAAAGGCGTGCATTTAAAACAGGGATATGTTTGATATTGTTTGCTACCTTGCTTTCATATTTCAGTTTTCCCTTCTAATAATTTTTTTCGTTTATCTCTGCGGGCTTTTAAAGCGGAGCAGACTCAGTGGGCAAAATGACCCAATGCTGCCTCTATACCTTATTGTCTACAACTGCCGTATCGTTTGGGGAAATACGACATCAGACCGGCATGTACTGTCAGCATAATGCGAGATGTTAAGAATAAACAGCGACCTATCTCACTTCTGTTTATTGTAAATTCTCGTGATGTTAAGTTTCAATCAATTTATCGTTTATGCTGGACAAGATGCGCTGAGCTGCTTTTATCGTAGAGATTTTGGTTCAGTCTCATTTGTTTTTAATGTTCGTGGATATGGTTTTGGGCTCAGAGAGAGTTAGAAATCAAATTGCGATTTAATAGCCGAAGAGCGTCAGTACTCAGGGCCACCATTTAAGTTTCCAGGCTGAATGTCCAGCGGTGCGACATTGAGAAAAAAGGGCATCCGAAGTCTAGGGTTCCGCTCCGCGAACGAAGGCCACCGACGTAGAAGTGTAGCGTCGGTCATACGTGGACAACAGACTGTCCCAAGTCGGTTGCTCCTCGCATCCGATATCCGTGCACAAGGGCAGGTAAGTTGGCGATTCCTGAATTCGTGTCCCATGCCGGCTACTCCCGGGTTCGATGCCAACGACTGCAGCCCAAAGAGCAAACTGAAATCGGGAAGTCGATGCCTTGAGACTGGATCATGAAGGCCCGGTAGCCTACCCTATGGTTGACAAACCATCCGTGAGCGTAGGTAGGAGAGAGGGAAAGGTTTTGTTTTACTGCTGTACTTTGGCTGCTTGTTGCCTTCTGTTTCGTTGTGCTCTGTCTGTGTTTTCTGCCAAGGAATGTGAGCGTGCTATTTTGCATCAGAATACATGTCGGCGCTCGTGAGCTGCGTCCAGCACATCCTTGTATTGTGATGATTGTTAAGGTAAACGACGCACTGTATGTTCCCATGAACCTATGATAAATAAATGAGTCTGAATCTGATTTCCGTTTATCATCAGGAAATGATGACTTTCTTCCTCATGTATAATGCATTTGATATTTTCTCTTTTAACTGAGGAGCACAGGTGTTCGCGATCGAGATTTAATAATACGGAGATTTAATAAATTAATAAGATGCCTTAAGAGGAGTCAGTCAGTGTGACACAGAACACAATAAATTAATTTGTTCTATCTGCCACAAATAGCTAATTGAATACTAGTTGAACACGACGTTTTTGTATTCCGTATGCGTTTAACTGGTGGTGCTGGGGGTGGGGGTGGGGGGTTGCAAAATAACGCAATGCAAATGTTTATATTATTTTGCAGGGTATATTGTGTTGACTGACATTAGCTAAATGCAATACCGGGTCTCCGAGGAAGTACCATTTCAGTACTATAAATGAGAGGCATTGATTCACCTAAACACCAGGTAAAGGGTGGTATTTAATACTGTTTATGATTATACACCTTTGCATATCCCTGACTTTCATTACACAAACGGTCAAAGACATGAGTTAGCGTATAGATAGTTACCTGTTTTAAAATCCTGTTATAGGGGATGATTCAGGTAGGGATAGACTGATATATTTGCATTTTATTTTATGACGTGAAATGTAAATCGACGCATATGGCGTCCCTGGCCTGGTGGCTAAGCGTCACAACAAATGAATTCCAACTGCTGCAAATGTCGTCAATTTCTTTGAGTTGATTGCTCGATGAGTATAAAACGCCTCACTTCATCGGCCAAACGCGCAGGTCAATGGTAACTGAAGGGGCTTGTGCAGTCCTTTAAATGGCTCAGCTAGTCAAAGCTCAAAGGACTTTCTTTTATTTTACTCTATGTTTCAAGATCTAGGCATCGCTTTCTAGATCACTATTTATTGCCCTCGAGCTGCTTTAATTTGCGCGCTATTTCAGACAGCAATGCGCAATGTAATCTCAGTGGAAATACTTGAAATCGCACAAATTGTGGACACCACACGGCGCTAAATTTTCACTCTGAACGATATAAGTAACCCGTGTTTGCTTTGATTTCGCGACGATGGCCCAGATGCCTTTGTTATTACAAGCAAGACTAAAAATGGTAGAAGAACTTGCTTTGTTAATATTACCATTAAAAACAAACGCTGATCCCATATCACAGATTGTTAAATGTATTTCCCTTTGAATTCAATAACGTTCATGGAACTTCTATCCTTCAACTATTATTCGGTGAACTACTAGAGCGCTTACTTAATCACTACGCCATTATTGTGCCCCACAAAATGAAATGCAAATGACACCGGAAAGATAAGGAGTTGTCGGTAATTATAGTGGTTAGAGTAGCTGGACTGAACGCGTCTGCGATTTTTTTCTTTGTTATTGACTCTTGCGACGATTGAAATATAACACATGGGACATGGTCGTGCCAGTGTACATATACACTTTGTATGCTGTATAAGTGATATGCTGCGCATGGCTATCCAGATTCCCATTGCGTCGCGAATGAATGACAGTACAAAATTTTGTGTAAATTTGCCAGATATTGACTACAAATTGCCTTTGGTATGCAATGTGACAAATGAAAATGTCACCCCCTCCTCCCGCACTCAAATATACGAAGTAGAAGTAGATGTAGAAGAAAGCAATAAGATTGCAATACTTTTCATTCAAAAAAAAGAATATAATGTTAAAAATTGTAAATCTGCATACACCACATTCTACTTCAGCTTTCAGTTGACGGATGAATTTGCCATAAACACGCATTACGATCGAATGAAATGTAGGTGTAACAAAAGGAAATTAAGGTGAGAGTGACATTCACTGGGTTTGAAGGTAGAAGACTGATGGGACTTTGTCTTACATTTAAGGACATAATGTAACAATCGCAACGGAGTTTTGAGCCACAATTAATTGGCAATAGCAGTGTTCTGTGTATGAAAAGCAAGAAGAATTAATATCAACCATCAACCTAAATGATTTTATCGTTGCCAAAGATTACCACATCTTGGGGATCGGGTGACTTTCAGATATTTTTAAGGAGGTTTGGGAATTAATCAAATACACAAAAATAAAATCACGAAATATCTTACTTCTGATAGAGGTGTTCAAAAATATACTGTAGGAGAGTAAGCTATTTCTGAAGGAGAGGGACGAGGAAATGAAAAATATGGATTCAGGCATTGTCGGATTTAATAAACACTTGAGTTAGTCTTCACGGAAGAGAGCACAAGGAGGACCGGCAGCGCAAGATGGAAACTAAAACAGCATTTCAGCACCAAAACATTGCAGACAACGTTTATGAACGAAAAGCGGATAAATCCCAAGGAGCTTAGTAATGCCGCCTGGTGTTTCGATCCTTTCTCTGCGGGGTTATTTGTTGCATACGCTTCTTACGATCTGTCTTGCTTCTCGGACGGACCGTCAAAGTGTGCGCAGCATTCACGACACAGTTGAATTAAAATGAAACGCACACTCTTTCGCCTGGTAATGGTAGTGGGAGAATGGTGGGAATTTGTGAAATGTGGCAAGATATGTAGTCACTTGTAAATAATGCGAGAACACCTCATAAACCTTCTTATGTTTGACAAAACAATTAATATGTTCAAAATAAAATGCTGTGCGTTCTATATGAGGTTAGACTGCAAGTTCTTTAAAAACTAAGAGGAGAAACATATCGATTATTAGGTTATAAACAGTGACTGACCATTGCGTCAGTGATCAGAGTTTGTGTTACAGCTAATGAGACCAAATATTTTCTGTCAGATTTGCTAATGGCCGTCTAGGAATGTAACAAAGTGGGGCTGATGCAATGTAGATTGAACGCGGTAATGATAATTCCTTTCAGGGAAATAGGAAAGCAAGGTATCTGAGTACACTGACCATAATCAATTTAGATAAATAAAACAGATTAACTGTTGTGCTTTGCATTTGAAATGATGAAAATGTTGCTGTTTAACACAAACTGGCGGCTTCCATATATGTGTGACCTTAACCAGGACGCGATTTTCATTTTTCTTGCTTATTGGAAGATTATGCGATCGCATTAATAAATACTCCCTGATGGCACTTGTATGGAACTCTGGTGAGACCATATCCGGAGAGCTGCGTGAAATTGTAGTAGACCAACCTTCGATAAATATAAGTAGTACAGGAAGTTTGACTAGGAAATATCAATTGGTCCAAGTCGTTATTCGGATGTCTTTGGAAGAAACAGATTTTACTATAAGCTTATAATATACAAAACAGCTAACAAGATTCTTATGCGGAAATTTCGAGGATGTGAGTTTAGAATCTGGTATCAGTTTTCAAGAACAATAGCAGTGAATTCGGGATTGAAATGAGGATGCGCCTTTTCCCTCGGAATACAGTGAAACTATGAATCCTTTTTTTTTGGTGGAGGAGGGGAGATTATAGTTGCTGACCACATTTTGGATAAGAGTGATAGATCGAGGCATGCAGAGTGATACGTGTAAATGGATATCGGGAATGTAACTGAAATCCAGAAACAATATACCTGTACCTATTTCTAGCTTACCGTACAAAACGAGGCGTTGGGTAAATGGTCAACAATATCTGGGACATGTTCGGAGCACCTCTGACTTTAATTTCATTGGTGTTCCATTTGTAGTCTGCCTCCTGATCTGGATCACTTTCTCTGGTTCACCCGCAGCCCGTTAATGTGATTAAGTGCTACCTAAAGTCAATTATTAAAACACTGATTGTGATTATATCAGATTTATTATATTCAAGACACGTTTAGAGAGAGAGATTATTCATCCGCTTGTATGAACAATGCGAGGCATCCTTGTCAGTAATTAACTGAATCCCCATCCTCACCCCGCCAGTCCATTTCTCTTAATCTACTGTATGTCTTATCTGCGAAAATTTAATAAGAAATCTCTGTTCATATTCAAGGGTATTAATTAGAATGAAGTTCTGTGCTGAAATAGAATGGTACTTTAACATCATCTAGATAAAAGCAACTACCTTATACCTGAGCAAACTATTCCATGCAATATGTGTGTTCCTGCCTGTCATTATCACACGGGTGGGGCCTGGCAGATGCAATATGTATGGTAGCGGTAAATCAAAACCGCTGCAATTGGTCGGCACTGGTCGGTAGCCGAGGTCATTGTATGCATGTTGTCAGTAACGCGAGCCGGTGAATAAGGGTAACAATTAGTGGAATTATTGGGTAACTCTTCATTATTTCAAGGAATTATAGGAAAGACACTGCCTTCAGATATTGAAGGTATAAAGGCACTTCCGCGTTACTTTTGGATAGACATCCTACCATTGTACCTGAAGGACAAGGCACTCTTGTCATTGCGGCGTTCAGTGATACTGGGAATTGGAGTTACAAAAAAACAAAAGCTGGGCACTGTAAAATCTCAGTTCCTGGGCCTTGTGAATGTTTCGTCACCACAACAAGGGTTCGGGGTAAGAGATATCCATTCCGGAAATTATGGATGTAAGATAATTGCTCACTGGCTTTGTGGGTAAGAGATAACCACAAATGCTTTCTATTACCATTCCACTCTCGCAAAATGCTGGAGGGACAATGTAGGTCATGGATAATCATGAAAAGAAATAAATATTCGTCATTGCTGGCTGAGACTATTCCTCAATCCTTATGAAGTGTCTCGGGCTTAAACTTTAAACTGTTTATTCATCTCCGTAGATGCTGCCTGATTTGCTGAGTCAACTCCTGTAATGCTTGTATCTTTTCTGGCAGTCAAACTAACAGCTAGGTTAGGGCAGGGATTGGCTTCATGAGGCAGCGGTCGTTGTAATATGTAGCAGCTCCTGGAGCAGACCGTAGTTTCACTTCATTCCTTACTGTATCGAGCCCTTGCGACTGAGACGATAAAAATCAGGAAGTAGAGCTGAAGAATAGAAGCAGTGTTCAGAGGGTTGATTTATTAATGAATCGAAACATTGCCGTGAACGGATACTTCAGCGCAATCTTCACCTGTTCCCTAAATTTAGACTGAGTTGCTGCGTAAATAAAAGTGTTCGTGCAGCAACTGACATTTCTCAGCAAATATCCAACCTGTTCAAAGATAAATTGCCAGTCACGTCGCTCTGCTCCTATTCCTGTGATTTGATAATAGACGAATTCCACAACCAGCGTCAGCCACAGAAGGATGAAGCTGCCGGAAAGGGTGAAGAGTAAAACTATGGACCTCCGTCTGCTCTCCATCTCTGGGTCACTGCGATTTTCTCCTTTGCTCTGAGCTCTCAGTCCCTTACGTACCCGACTGGCCACTAAAATGTGCCTCACGGTGAAAGCGTTGAGCAGCAGAATTATTGTAAAGGGGAGCAATGGAATTAAAACTGTATCGAACCAGTCAAATCCAATCCACCTGGGGTCAGTATAATAACTTTTCTTCGGATAGCAGCTCCAGGGTATATTGTTGATTATCTCTCTTGGTTCTGCTACGAAGTAGAAGGGAATATTTTTCAGGAAAATCAGAATGGCTGTTGTTGTTATAACCACAACCGCAGTTTTCCCGGTACAATATTTTGTTCTCATCTTCTGGCAACAAATGGCGACAAATCGATCAAAAGTGAAAGTGACGGTGAACCAAACAGAATAGTCGGTGGTTACACGTGTCAGAGTACGGATAACTCGGCAGACAGGTGTAATGTTCAGGAAACTCCAAGGGAAATAAAGGAAATTTATCTGATATAAAATGACCTCAGTGATAATGACCATAAAATCCGCCGCGGCCATGGCTACCAGATATCGAGTGGTGCAGATGGATAGGCCGCACATTCCCTGAGACAAAATCACCATCGCCACCAAATTCACTGCGGATTAAGAAGAGAAGCGATACTGGAGATTAATATCCAGAATGTTGTATTTTAGCAGCAGCATAAGCAGTGGTGGATTATAGTTAAGGGAAAGATTAAACTTACTGAATTTTAATCAGTTTCTTTGACTCTTCAAATTGTTTTACAGGTTATGAAGTATACGGTTGGAGAACTTATACAAATGAACGAAGAAACTACCCTACGAAGATTTGTTGGCACTTTCAATGTTTCAATTAAATTGGTAGTCCTTTGAATAAGCGTATTTTACATGGATGATTGTGCTACAGAGCGCCGGGAGACAGCATGTTAGGAGAAACGACGAGAACCTCAGAGTAAAGGTTCTCAGTATCACAGCTCCGGTGCCTATAACGCAGCCGCTGATATGACAAATTAAGTAGCTCGATCACGAACAAATAGATCAGACGAGATAATCTGACCATTAATCTACCAGTGCTACTTTTATATTTCAGTAATATATTTTTTGCATTTTATTCTTGAATTCACAGTATTTCTTCTTTGTTGAAAACGGTAAATGCAAAAATAAATCTGTTTTTAATTTGATAACATAAATTTATACATTAAGTTGTACAACTGGAATTATTATACTTACCCACCACTCCAACAACAGCGATAAGCACGTAAACAATTTTCTCGGCATTGTTATATGTATCAATCATTTTCTTTGTGTTGTGGGCTACCTCTCCGAATAAAAATTTCAGTCCATACTTTTCTAATATGTGTTTATCAATTCAGCTGTTTCACTGCATATCGGTGTTTCATCATAGTTGAAATAGTGATTCTAAAGTTCGATAAGTTTCAGTGCTTCACTACAGCCATGGTTCATTCTCCGTTTCTTATATACCTATATGTCCAGCGTCCTTTCAATCTCCATTAATTTATGTCCAGCCTTCTGTTCTGAAAACCAGTCGCGCAATAGTCAGCCTGAAGGCCACTCCTGCATGCGTAAACAATATTCTTTTGATTTGCATCCTAAATGTTGGATGCCATCACCTGAGACTGCACGTTGGTTCAAAAGTGCCGAAGGGATAAAATCATTCTAACGGCCAAAAGGGAAATGAGTCACCCATGTACCCTTCTAAACCCCGGGATTACAGATATGTTTAGTTCATTCTCTTCTTTTCTGATTATACTGTCATTCGCTGGATCTCCAAATTTGAGAAAATCTCCAAAAGGCATGTGGCAGTTATGTAATGTGGTGCAGATATGACAGCTCAGGTCGAGGACACTACTGCACGTGAAAACTGCAAAATTCAGCGAATAAAACATATGTAAGTTGTAGAACGGGTGTTATACATGAGTAAGAGAATACGAATATATCTGCTGAGCTGGCTGCAGATGCCATAGTGATAGGTTGCATCCGAAAATATCTCATTTACAAAGAAAATTGGAATATGTACACTGTTAACAATTTAGATAAACTTTCTACGTCTAGGAAGTGACCACAAATGCTCGTTGACCTCTTGTTTCGAGCTATATCATTTCTGTTATATTTCTGATTTCACTCATTTCCTGATGTTTGTAGTGATTGGGATACAAAAATGCGAATGACGTTCATTTGCAAGCAATTCAAAATCTATAACGATATCATCAGTGTTTGGTGTTTATACTCGATGCTCATGTGCATACTCGATACTCAGGAAACAATTTGCATGCAGTGCACCACTATTCGGCCCACACATTTCTATCTAAACTTATAACATTCAAACATAGCATTTGATTCATTTATTGAAATTATAGGAATATATTGCGATTAAATGAGGTCTACGGAACTACGAAAACCCTCTCGTAACAAATCATTTATTCTCACTATGTATTTTCTCTCATACCGCTGCATATTAGCTAGGTTACATGTATTCATCGTGGAATATATCAATTATCTTCTCAAATGTCAAATTCAGCACATCCACTATTTCTTGCATGTCTTATTTTCCATAGATACTCTTAAATATTTCAAGATTTTTATCAGAAATACATATTATTCTGATTTATTCCCGGTAACATATTCAATGTCCCAATGTAATCTACTTGGTTTATTTTCTACTGTTTATTTTCTATTTAACCAATTTGTAGATTTTCGGTCTTCCTTTATCTGTATTCCTTAGGTTGTGTCGACCCGTTTCCACAGTCCAATCCACTGGAGCATTTTAATTATCCATATCGTTTTAGCAGAAGCTAGTCGGTAAACCCACTGTTTTGTCTTCCTCAATAGTTACCTCTTATAATATTATTGAATGCCTATTTTTAGGCCCTGCGATCTAACAGTTTTTAAAACCATTAATTTTCAAATGCTATTTTTTAAAATTTTCAGTTTTTTATTTTTGCATTTGATTCTTGAACTCACAGTATTTCTCCTTTGTTGAAAAAGGGATATCCAAAAATGTATCAATTTTTCATTTGAAATGTAAATTTACACACCGAGTTGTACAACTGGAATTATTGTACTTACCCACCACAC
The DNA here is from genome assembly GCF_030144855.1 of Hypanus sabinus. Lineage (NCBI taxonomy): Eukaryota > Metazoa > Chordata > Chondrichthyes > Myliobatiformes > Dasyatidae > Hypanus > Hypanus sabinus. The sequence goes on along the minus strand of NC_082713.1, from coordinate 117,990,952 downwards.
CAACGAACGCAATGAGCACATAAATAATTTTTTCAGCATCGTTATATGCATCGATCATTTTCTTTGAGTTGTGGGCTACTTCTCCAAGTGACAATTTCAGTCGATGCACTTCTAATATTTTAATAGCAATTCAGATGTCCACTGGGACATCGCTGTTTCATCACAGTTGAAATAGTGATTCTAAAGATTTGAACAGAAACATTACGACGCTTCCTTGTATTCCCCAGTGAGACCCATTACGCCAGTGGGACTCTGTGAGATTAAGAGTTCGGCGCGGACTAGAAGGGCCGAGATGGCCTGTTTCCATGCTGTGATTCTAACATGGTTATATGGTTATTGATGTGGATAGATAACTGGTTGGCAGGCAGGAAACAAAGTGTGGGAATAAACGGGACCTTTTCAGAATGGCAGGCAGTGACCAGTGGGGTACCGCAAGGCTCAGTGCTGGGACCCCAGTTGTTTACAATATATTAAAGATTTAGATGAGGGAATGGAATGCAGCATCTCCAGGTTTGCGGATGACACGAAGCTGGGCGGCAGTATTAGCTGTGAGGAGGAGGTTAAGAGGATGCAGGGAGACTTGGATAGGTTAGGTGAGTGGGCAAATTCATGGCAGATGCAAATTAATCTGGATAAATGTGAGGTTATCTACGTTGGTGGCAAGAACAGGAAAATATTATTATCTGAATGGTGGCCAATTAGGAAAAGGGAAGGTGCAACGAGACCTGGGTGTCATTGTACACCAGTCTTTGAAAGTGGATATGCAGGTACTGTAGGCGGTGAAAAAGGCGAATGGTATGTTGACATTCGTAGCAAGAGGATTCGAGTACAGGAGTAGGGAGGTTCTACTGCAGCTGTACAAGGCCTTGGTGAGACCCCACCTGGAGTACTGTGTGCAGTTTTGGTCCACTAATCAGAGGACAGGCATTCTTGCCACAGAGGGAGTAGAAAGAAGGTTCGCCTGATTGATTGCTAGGAAGGCAGGACTTTCATATGAAGAGCGACTGGGCTTATGCTCGCTGGAATTAAGAAGATTGAGGGCTGATCTTACTGAAACGTATATAATTCTAAAGGGATTGGACAGTATAGATGCAGGAAGATTGTTCCCGATGTTGGGGAAGTCCAGAACGAGGATTCAGAGTTTAAAGATAAAGGGGAAGCCTTTCAGGACCGAGATGAGGAGAAACGTCTTCACGTAGAGAGTGCTGAATCTGCGGAATTCTCTGCTACAGGAAACAGTTGAGGCCAGTTCATTGGGATATATTTAAGAGTTAATTAGGTATGGTCCTTGTGGCTAAAAAGATCAGGGGATATGGAGAGAAGGCAGGTACAGGGTTCTGAGTTGGATGATTAACCATGATCATACAGAATGGCGGTGCAGGTTCGAACGGCCGAGGGGTCTACTCCTGCAGCTATTTTCTATGTTTCTATGTTTGGACTTTCAGAAGGGATTTGACAAGGAGCCACACAGGCGACTGCTTACCAAATTAAGAGCCTGTGGTGTTACAGAACAGTTATTAGGGTTAGCGCATTAACTGGTTGGTAGGCGATATCGAGTGGAATAGAAGAATCTTATCAGGTTGGCTGCCAGTGAGTAATGGTGTACTGCAGCGGTCGATATTGCAACTGGTACCTTAATGATTTATTTCAATGATTTAAGTGATAAAGTAGATGGCTTTGTTGCCAAGTTTGCAGATTATACGAATATTGGTGGAGGGGCAGTTAGGGTTGAGGAAACAGGTAGTGTGCAGAAGGATTTTGACAGATTAGGAGAATAGGCAAGAGATTGGTAAAAGAAATACAATTTGGTGAAACGCATGTTCATGCACTTCGGTAGATGTAATAAATCTGCAGACGACTTTCTAAATAGGGAGAAAATTCAAAAATCTATAATGCAAAGGGACTGAGGAGTATTGTGCAGAATACCTTAAGCGATAAATTGCAGCTGGAATCTGTGGTTGGAGAGGAAAATGCAAAGTTAACATTCGTTTCAAGAAGTCTTGAATACAAGAGCAGGGGTGTGATGCTGAGGCTTTATAGGCCACTGGTGAGGCCTCACTTTGATTACTGTGAACAGTTCTAGCTCCACATCGGAGAACATTTGTGTTGGCATTGGAGAACGTTCAGAGGAGGACGAGAAGAATGATTCCGAGGATGAAACGTTTATCGTAAAAGAATCGTTTGATAGCACTGAGCCTGTACTGGCTGGATTTTAGAGGGATGACGAAGATCTAACTGAATCCTTTCGAATGCTGAAAGGCCCGGACTGAGCAGATGTGGAAAGGATGTTTCCCATGGTGGGGGAGTTTAAGACAAGAGAGCAAAACCTCAGGGTAGAAAGGCGTGCATTTAAAACAGGGATATGCTTGATATTGTTTGCTACCTTGCTTTCATATTTCAGTTTTCCCTTCTAATAATTCTTTTCGTTTATCTCTGCGGGCTTTTAAAGCGGAGCAGACTCAGTGGGCAAAATGACCCAATGCTGCCTCTATACCTTATTGTCTACAACTGCCGTATCGTTTGGGGAAATACGACATCAGACCGGCATGTACTGTCAGCATAATGCGAGATGTTAAGAATAAACAGCGACCTATCTCACTTCTGTTTATTGTAAATTCTCGTGATGTTAAGTTTCAATCAATTTATCGTTTATGCTGGACAAGATACGCTGAGCTGCTTTTATCGTAGAGATTGTGGTTCAGTCTCATTTGTTTTTAATGTTCGTGGATATGGTTTTGGGCTCAGAGAGAGTTAGAAATCTAATTGCGATTTAATAGCCGAAGAGCGTCAGTACTCAGGGCCACCATTTAAGTTTCCAGGCTGAATGTCCAGCGGTGCGACATTGAGAAAAAAGGGCATCCGAAGTCTAGGGTTCCGCTCCGCGAACGAAGGCCACCGACGCAGAAGTGTAGCGTCGGTCATACGTGGAAAACAGGCTGTTCCAAGTCGGTTGCTCCTCGCATCCGATATCCGTGCACAAGGGCAGGTAAGTTGGCGATTCCAAAATTCGTGTCCCATGCCGGCTACTCCCGGGTTCGATGCCAACGACTGCAGCCCAAAGAGCAAACTGAAATCGGGAAGTCGATGCCTAGAGACTGGATCATGAAGGCCCGGTAGCCTACCCTATGGTTGACAAACCATCCGTGAGCGTAGGTAGGAGAGAGGGAAAGGTTTTGTTTTGCTGCTGTACTTTGGCTGCTTGTTGCTTTCTGTTTCGTTCTGCTCTGTCTGTGTTTTCTGCCAAGGAATGTGAGCGTGCTATTTTACATCAGAATACATGTCGGCGCTCGTGAGCTGCGTCCAGCACATCCTTGTGTTGTGATGATTGTTAAGGTAAACGACGCACTGTATGTTCCCATGAATCTATGATAAATAAATGAGTCTGAATCTGATTTCCGTTTAGCATCAGGAAATGATGACTTTCTTCCTCATTTATAATGCATTTGATATTTTCTCTTTTAACTGAGGAGCACAGGTGTTCGCGATCGAGATTTCAGGGTAATAATACGATTTAATAAATTAATAAGATGCCTTAAGAGGAGTCAGTCAGTGTGACACAGAACACAATAAATTAATTTGTTCTATCTGCCACAAATAGCTAATTGAATACTAGTTGAACGATGACACGTCGTTTTTGTATTCCGTCTGCGTTTAACTGGTGGTGCTGGGGGGGGGGTGCAAAATAACGCAATGCAAATGTTTATATTATTTTGCAGGGTATATTGTGTTGACTGACATTAGCTAAATGCAATACCGGGTCTCCGAGGAAGTACCATTTCAGTACTATAAATGAGAGACATTGATTCACCTAAACACCAGGTAAAGGGTGGTATGTAATACTGTTTATGATTATACACCGTTGCATATCCCTGACTTCCATTACACAAACGGTCAAAGACATCAGTTAGCGTATAGATAGTTACCTGTTTTAAAATCCTGTTATAGGGGATGATTCAGGTAGGGATAGACTGATTTATTTGCATTTTATTTTATGACAAGTGAAATGTAAATCGACGCATATGGCGTCCCTGGCCTGGTGGCTAAGCTTCACTACAAATGACTTCCAACTGCTGCAAATGTCGTCAATTTCTTTGAGTTGATTGCTCGATGAGTATAAATCGCCTCACTTCATCGGCCAAACGCGCAGGTCAATGGTAACTGAAGGGGCTTGTGCAGTCCTTTAAATGGCTCAGCTAGTCAAAGCTCAAAGGACTTTCTTTTATTTTACTCTATGTTTCAAGATCTAGGCATCGCTTTCTAGATCACTATTTATTGCCCTCGAGCTGCTTTAATTTGCGCGCTATTTCAGACAGCAATGCGCAATGTAATCTCAGTGGAAATACTTGAAATCGCACAAATTGTGGACACCACACGGCGCTAAATTTTCACTCTGAACGATATAAGTAACCCGTGTTTGCTTTGATTTCGCGACGATGGCCCAGATGCCTTTGTTAATACAAGCAAGACTAAAAATGGTAGAAGAACTTGCTTTGTTAATATTACCATTAAAAACAAAAGCTGATCCCATATCACAGATTGTTAAATGTATTTCCCTTTGAATTCAATAACGTTCATGGAACTTCTATCCTTCAACTATTATTCGGTGAACTACTAGAGCGCTTACTTAATCACTACGCCATTATTGTGCCCCACAAAATGAAATGCAAATGACACCGGAAAGATAAGGAGTTGTCGGTAATTATAGTGGTTAGAGTAGCTGGACTGAACGCGTCTGCGATCTTTTTCTTTGTTATTGACTCTTGCGACGATTGAAATATAACACATGGGACATGGTCGTGCCAGTGACATATACACTTTGTATGCTGTATATGTGATATGCTGCGCATGGCTATCCAGATTCCCATTGCGTCGCGAATGAATAACAGTACAAAATTTTGTGTAAATTTGCCAGATATTGACTACAAATAGCATTTGGTATGCAATGTGACAAATGAAAATATCACCCCCTCCTCCCGCACTCAAATATACGAAGTAGAAGTAGATGTAGGAGAAAGTAATAAGATTGCAACACTTGTCATTCAAAAAACCGAATATAATGTTAAAAATTGTAAATCTGCATACACCACATTCTACTTCAGCTTTCAGTTGACGGATGAATTTGCCATAAACACGCATTACGATCGAATGAAATGTAGGTGTAACAAAAGGAAATTAAGGTGAGAGTGACATTCACTGGGTTTGAAGGGAGAAGACTGATGGGACTTTGTGTGACATTTAAGGACATAATGTAACAATCGCAACGGAGTTTTGAGCCACAATTAATTGGCAATAGCAGTATTCTGTGTATGAAAAGCAAGAAGAATTAATATCAACCATCAACCTAAATGATTTTATCGTTGCCAAAGATCACCACATCTTGGGGATCGGGTGACTTTCAGATATTTTTTAAGGAGGTTTGGGAATTAATCAAATACACAAAAATAAAATCCCGAAACATCTTACTTCTAATAGAGGTGTTCAAAAATATACTGTAGGAGAGTAAGCTATTTCTGAAGGAGAGGGACGAGGAAATGAAAAATATGGATTGCAGACAACGTTTATGAACGAAAAGCGGATAAATCCCAAAGGAGCTTAGTAATGCCGCCTGGTGTTTCGATCCTTTCTCTGCGGGGTTATTTGTTGCATACGCTTCTTACAATCTGTCTTGCTTCTCGGACGGACCGTCAAAGTGTGCGCAGCATTCACGACACAGTTGAATTAAAATGAAACGCACACTCTTTCGCCTAATAATGGTAGTGGGAGAATGTTGGGAATTTGTGAAATGTGCCAAGATATGTAGTCACTTGTAAATAATGCGAGAACACCTTATAAACCTTCGTATGTTTGACAAAACAATTAATATGTTCAAAATACAATGCTGTGCGTTCTATATGAGGTTAGACTGCAAGTTCGTTAAAAACTAAGAGGAGAAACATATCGATTATTAGGTTATAAACAGTGACTGACCATTGCTTCAGTGATCAGAGTTTGTGTTACAGCTAATGAGACCAAATATTTTCTGTCAAATTTGCTAATGGCCGTCTAGGAATGTAACAAAGTGGGCCTGATGCAATGTAGATTGAACGCGGTAATGATAATTCCTTTCAGGGAAATAGGAAAGCAAGGTATATGAGTACACTGACCATAATCAATTTAGATAAATAAAACAGATTAACTGTTGTGCTTTGCAATTGAAATGATGAAAATGTTGCTGTTTAACACAAACTGGCGGCTTCCATATATGTGTGACCTTGACCAGGACGCGATTTTCATTTTTCTTCTTTATTGGAAGATTATGCGATCGCATTAATAAATACTCCCTGATGGCACTTGCATGGAACTCTGGTGAGACCATATCTGGAGAGCTGCGTGAAATTGTAGTAGACCAACCTTCGATAAATATAAGTAGTACAGGAAGTTTGACTTGGAAATATCAATTGGTCCAAGCCGTTATTCGGATGTCTTTGGAAGTAACAGATTTTACTATAAGCTTATAATATACAAAACAGCTAACAAGATTCTTATCCGGAAAATTCGAGGATGTGAGTTTAGAATCTGGTATCAGTTTTCAAGAACAATAGCAGTGAATTCGGGATTGAAATGAGGATGCGCCTTTTCCCTCGGAATACAGTGAAACTTTGAATCCTTTTTTTTTGGTGGGAGGAGGGGAGATTATAGTTGCTGACCACATTTTGGATAAGAGTGATAGATCGAGGCATGCAGAGAGATACGTGTAAATGGATATCGGGAATGTAACTGAGATCCAGAAACAATATACCTGTACCTATTTCTAGCTTACCGTACAAAACGAGGCGTTGGGTAAATGGTCAACAATCTCTGGGACATTTTCGGACTACCTCTGACTTTAATTTCATTGGTGTTTCATTTGTAGTCTGCCTCCTGATCTTGATCACTTTCTCTGGTTCACCCACAGCCCGTTAATGTGCTACCTAAAGTCAATTATTAAAACACTGATTGTGATTATATCAGATTTATTCCATTCAAGACACATTTAGAGAGAGAGATTATTCATCCGCTTGTATCAACAATGCGAGGCATCCTTGTCAGTAATGTCCTTTAACTGAATCCCCATCCTCACCCCGCCAGTCCATTTCTCTTAATCTACTGTATGTCTTATCTGCGAAAATTTAATAAGAAATCTCTGTTCATATTCAAGGGTATTAATTAGAATGAAGTTCTGTGCTGAAATCTCAGAATGGTACTTTAACATCATCTAGATAAAAGCAACTACCTTATAACTGAGCAAACTTTTCCATGCGATATGCGTGTTTCTGCCTGTCATTATCACACGGGTGGGGCCTGGCAGATGCAATATGTATGGTAGCGGTAAATCAAAACCGCTGCAATTGGTCGGCACTGGTCGGTAGCCGAGGGCATTGTATGCATGTTGTCAGTAACGCGGGCCGGTGAATAAGGGTAACAATTACTGGAATTATTGGGTAACTCTTCATTATTTCAAGGAATTATAGGAAAGACACTGCCTTCAGATATTGAAGGTATAAAGGCACTTCCGCGTTACTTTTGGATAGACATCCTACCATTGTAACTGAAGGACAAGGCACTCTTGTCATTGCGGCGTTCAGTGATACTGGAAATTGGAGTTACAAAAAAACAAAAGCTGGGCACTGTAAACTCTCAGTTCCTGGGCCTTGTGAATGTTTCGTCACCACAACAAGGGTTCGGGGTAAGAGATATCCATTCCGGAAATTATGGATGTAAGATAATTGCTCACTGGCTTTGTGGGTAAGAGATAACCACAAATGCTTTCTATTACCATTCCACTCTCGCAAAATGCTGGAGGGACAAAGTAGGTCATGGATATTCATGAAAAGGAATAAATATTCGTCATTTCTGGCTGAGACTATTCCTCAATCCTTATGAAGTGTCTCGGGCTTAAACTTTAAACTGTTTATTCATCTCCGTAGATGCTGCCTGATCTGCTGAGTCAACTCCTGTAATGCTTGTATCTTTTCTGGCAGTCAAACTAACAGCTAGGTTAGGGCAGGGATTGGCTTTATGAGGCAGCGGTCGTTGTAATATGTAGCAGCTCCTGGAGCAGACCGTAGTTTCACTTCATTCCTTACTGTATCGAGCCCTTGCGACTGAGACGATAAAAATCAGGAAGTAGAGCTGAAGAATAGAAGCAGTGTTCAGAGGGCTGATTTATTAATGAATCGAAACATTGCCGTGAACGGATACTTCAGCGCAATCTTCACCTGTTCCCTAAATTTAGACTGAGTTGCTGCGTAAATAAAAGTGTTCGTGCAGCAACTGACATTTCTCAGCAAATGTCCAACCTGTTCAAAGATAAATTGCCAGTCTCGTCGCCCTGCTCTTATTCCTGTGATTTGATAATAGACGAATTCCACAACCAGCGTCAGCCACAGAAGGATGAAGCTGCCGGAAAGGGTGAAGAGTAAAACTATGGATCTCCGTCTGCTCTCCATCTCTGGGTCACTGCGATTTTCTCCTTTGCTCTGAGCTCTCAGTCCCTTACGTACCCGACTGGCCACTAAAATGTGCCTCACGGTGAAAGCGTTGAGCAGCAGAATTATTGTAAAGGGGAGCAATGGAATTAAAACTGTATCGAACCAGTCAAATCCAATCCACCTGGGGTCAGTATAATAACTTTTCTTCGGATAGCAGCCCCAGGGTGTATTGTTGATTATCTCTCTTGGTTCTGTTACGAAGTAGAAGGGAATATTTTTCAAGAAAATCAGAATGGCTGCTGTTGTTAGAACCACAACCGCAGTTTTCCCGGTACAATATTTTGTTCTCATCTTCTGGCAACATATGGCGACAAATCGATCAAACGTGAAAGTGACGGTGAACCAAACAGAATAGTCGGTGGTAACACGTGTCAGCGCACGGATAACTCGGCAGACAGGTGTAATGTTTAGGAAACTCCAAGGGAAATAAAGGAAATTTATCTGATATAAAATGACCTCAGTGATAATGACCATAAAATCCGCCGCGGCCATGGCTACCAGATATCGAGTGGTGCAGATGGATAGGCCGCACATTCCCTGAGACAAAATCACCATCGCCACCAAATTCACTGCGGATTAAGAAGAAAAGCGATACTGGAGATTAATATCCAGAATGTTGTATTTTAGCAGCAGCATAAGCAGTGGTGGATTATAGTTGAGGCAAATATTAAACTTACTGAATTTTAATCAGTTTCTTTGACTCTTCAAATTGTTTTACAGGTTATGAAGTATACGGTTGGAGAAATTATACAAATGAACGAAGAAACTACCCTACGAAGATTTGTTGGCACTTTTAATGTTTCAATTAAATTGGTAGTCCTTTGAATAAGCGTATTTTACATGGATGATTGTGCTACAGAGCGCCGGGAGACAGCATGTTAGGAGAAACGACGAGAACCTCAGAGTAAAGGTTCTCAGTATCACAGCTTCGGTGCCTATAACGCAGCCGCTGATATGAGAAATTAAGTAGCTCGATCACGAACAAATAGATCAGACGAAATAATCTGACCATAAATCTACCAGTGCTACTTTTATATTTCAGTAATATATTTTTGCATGTTATTCTTGAATTCACAGTATTTCTTCTTTGTTGAAAACGGTAAATGCAAAAATAAATCTGTTTTAAATTGGATATCATAAATTTATACGTTAAGTTGTACAACTGGAATTATTATACTTACCCACCACTCCAACGACAGCGACAAGCACGTAAACAATTTTCTCGGCATTGTTATATGTATCAATCATTTTCTTTGTGTTGTGGGCTACTTCTCCGAATAAAAATTTCAGTCCATACTTTTCTAATATGTGTTTATCAATTCAGCTGTTTCACTGCATATCGGTGTTTCATCATAGTTGAAATAGTGATTCTAAAGTTCGATAAGTTTCAGTGCTTCACTACAGCCATGGTTCATTCTCCGTTTCTTATATACCTATATCTCCAGCGTCCTTTCAATCTCAATTAATTTATGTTCAGCCTTCTGTTCTGAAACCCAGTCGCGCAATAGTCAGCCTGACGGCCACTCCTGTATGCGTAAACAATATTCTTTTGATTTGCATCCTAAATATTGGATGCCATCACCTGAGACTGCACGTTGGTTCAAAAGTGCCGAAGGGATAAAATCATTCTAACGGCCAAAAGGGAAATGAGTCTCCCATGTACCCTTCTAAACCCCGGGATTACAGATATGTTTAGTTCATTCTCTTCTTTTCTGATTATACTGTCATTCGCTGGATCTCCAAATTTGAGAAAATCTCCAAAGGGCATGTCGCAGTTATTTAATGTGGTGCAGATATGACAGCTCAGGTCGAGGACACTACTGCACGTGAAAACGGCAAAATTCAGCGGATAAAACATATGTAAGTTGTAGAACGGGTGTTGGACATGAGTAAGAGAATACGAATATATCTGCTGAGCAGGCTGCAGATGCCATAGTGATAGGTTGCATCCGAAAATATCTCATTAACAAAGAAAATTGGAATATGTACACTGTTAACAATTTAGATATAATTTCTACGTCTAGGAAGTGACCACAAATGCTCGTTGACCTCTTGTTTCGAGCTATATCATTTCTGTTATATTTCTGATTTCACTCATTTCCTGATGTTTGTAGTGATTGGGATACAAAAATGCGAATGACGTTCATTTACAAGCAATTCAAAATCAATAACGATATCATCAATGTTTGGTGTTTATACTCGATGCTCATGTGCATACTCGATACTCAGGAAACAATTTGCATGCAGTGCACACTATTCGGCCCACACATTTCTATCTAAACTTATAACATTCAAACATAGCATTTGATTCATTTATTGAAATTATAGGAATATATTGCGATTAAATGAGGTCTACGGAACTACGGAAACCCTCTCGTAACAAATCATTTATTCTCACTATGTATTTTTTCTCATACCGCTGCATATTAGCTAGGTTACATGTATTCATCGGGGAATATATCAATTATCTTCTCAAAGGTCAAATTCAGCACATCCACTGTTTTTTGCATGTCTTATTTTCCATCGATACTCTTAAATATTTCAAGATTTTTATCAGAAATACATATTATTCTTATTTATTCCCGGTAACATATTCAATGTCCCAATGTAATCTACTTGGTTTATTTTCTACTGATTATTTTCTATTTAACCAATTTGTAGTTTTTCGGTTTTCCTTTATCTGTATTCCTTAGGTTGTGTCGACCCGTTTCCACAGTCCAATCCACTGGAGCATTTTAATTATCCATATCGTTTTAGCAGAAGCTAGTCGGTAAACCCACTATTTTGTCTTCCTCAATAGTTACCTCTTATAATACTATTGAATGCATATTTTTAGGCCCTGCGATCTAACAGTTTTTAAAACCATTAATTTTCAAATGCTATTTTTTAAAATTTTCAGTTTTTTTATTTTTGCATTTGATTCTTGAACTCACAGTATTTCTCCTTTGTTGAAAACGGGATATCCAAAAATGTATCAATTTTTCATTTGAAATGTAAATTTACACACCGAGTTGTACAACTGGAATTATTGTACTTACCCACCACACCAACGACCGCGATGAGCACATAAATAATTTTTTCAGCATCGTTATATGCATCGATCATTTTCTTTGAATTGTGGGCTACTTCTCCAAGTGACAATTTCAGTCGATACACTTCTAATATTTTTATAGCAATTCAGATGTCCACTGGGACATCGCTGTTTCATCACAGTTGAAATAGTGATTCTAAAGATTTGAACAGAAACATTACGACGCTTCCTTGTATTCCCCAGTGAGACACATTACGCCAGTGGGACTAGGTGAGATTAAGAGTTCGGCGCGGACTAGAAGGGCCGAGATGGCCTGTTTCCGTGCTGTGATTGTAACATGGTTATATGGTTATTGATGTGGATAGATAACTGGTTGGCAGGCAGGAAACAAAGTGTGGGAATAAACGGGACCTTTTCAGAATGGCAGGCAGTGACCAGTGGGGTACTGCAAGGCTCAGTGCTGGGACCCCAGTTGTTTACAATATATTATTGATTTAGATGAGGGAATGGAATGCAGCATCTCCAAGTTTGCGGATGACACGAAGCTGGGCGGCAGTATTAGCTGTGAGGAGGATGTTAAGAGGATGCAGGGAGACTTGGATAGGTTAGGTGAGTGGGCAAATTCATGGCAGATGCAAATTAATCTGGATAAATGTGAGGTTATCTACGTTGGTGGCAAGAACAGGAAAATATTATTATCTGAATGGTGGCCAATTAGGAAAAGGGAAGGTGCAACGAGACCTGGGTGTCATTGTACACCAGTCTTTGAAAGTGCGCATGCAGGTACTGTAGGCGGTGAAAAAGGCGAATGGTATGTTGACATTCATAGCAAGAGGATTCGAGTACAGGAGCAGGGAGGTTCTACTGCAGCTGTACAAGGCCTTGGTGAGACCCCACCTGGAGTATTGTGTGCAGTTTTGGTCCACTAATCAGAGGACAGACATTCTTGCCACAGAGGGAGTAGAAAGAAGGTTCAACAGATTGATTCCTAGGATGGCAGGACTTTCATATGAAGAGCGACTGGGCTTATGCTCGCTGGAATTAAGAAGATTGAGGGCTGATCTTACTGAGACGTATAGAATTCTAAAGGGATTGGACAGTATAGATGCAGGAAGATTGTTCCCGATGTTGGGGAAGTCCAGAACGAGGGTTCACAGTTTAAAGATAAAGGGGAAGCCTTTTAGGACCGAGATGAGGAGAAACTTCTTCACGCAGAGAGTGCTGAATCTGCGGAATTCTCTGCTACAGGAAACAGTTGAGGCCAGTTCATTGGGATATATTTAAGAGTTAATTAGGTATGGTCCTTGTGGCTAAAAAGATCAGGGGATATGGAGAGAAGGCAGGTACAGGTTTCTGAGTTGGATGATTAACCATGATCATACAGAATGGCGGTGCAGGTTCGAACGGCCGAGGGGTCTACTCCTGCAGCTATTTTCTATGTTTCTATGTTTGGACTTTCAGAAGGGATTTGACAAGGAGCCACACAGGCGACTGCTTACCAAATTAAGAGCCTGTGGTGCTACAGAACAGTTATTAGAGTTAGCGCATTAACTGGTTGGTAGGCGATATCGAGTGGAATAGAAGAATCTTATCAGGTTGGCTGCCAGTGAGTAATGGTGTACTGCAGCGGTCGATATTGCAACTGGTACCTTAATGATTTATTTCAATGATTTAAGTGATAAAGTAGATGGCTTTGTAGCCAAGTTTGCAGATGATACGAATATTGGTGGAGGAGCAGTTAGGGTTGAGGAAACAGGTAGGGTGCAGAAGGATTTGGACAGATTAGGAGAATAGGCAAGAGATTGGTAAAAGAAATACAATTTTGTGAAACGCATGTTCATGCACTTCGGTAGATGTAATAAATCTGCAGACGACTTTCTAAATAGGGAGAAAATTCAAAAATCTATAATGCAAAGGGACTGAGGAGTACTGTGCAGAATACCTTAAGCGATAAATTGCAGCTGGAATCTGTGGTTGGAAAGGAAAATGCAAAGTTAACATTCGTTTCAAGAAGTCTTGAATACAAGAGCAGGGGTGTGAAGCTGAGGCTTTATAGGCCACTGGTGAGGCCTCACTTTGATTATTGTGAACAGTTCTAGCTCCACATCGGAGAACATTTGTGTTGGCATTGGAGAACGTTCAGAGGAGGACGAGAAGAATGATTCCGAGGATGAAACATTTATGGTAAAAGAATCGTTTGATAGCACTGGCCCTGTACTGGCTGGAATTTAGAGTGATGACGAAGATCTAACTGAATCCTTTCGAATGCTGAAAGGCCCGGACTGAGCAGATGTGGAAAGGATGTTTCCCATGGTGGGGGAGTTTAAGACAAGAGAGCAAAACCTCAGGTTAGAAAGGCGTGCATTTAAAACAGGGATATGTTTGATATAGTTTGCTACCTTGCTTTCATATTTCAGTTTTCCCTTCTAATAATTCTTTTCGTTTTTCTCTGCGGGCTTTTAAAGCGGAGCAGACTCAGTGGGCAAAATGACCTAATGCTGCCTCTATACCTTATTGTTCAGAACTGCCGTATCGTTTGGGGAAATACGACATCAGACCGGCATGTACTGTCACCATAATGCGAGATGCTCACGTAAGAATGAACACCTACCTATCTCACTTCTGTTAATTGCAAATTCTCGTGATGTTCAGTTTCAATCAATTTATCGTTTATGCTGGACAAGATGCGCTGAGCTGCTTTTATCGTAGAGTTTGTGCTTCAGTCTTATTTGTTTTTAAAGTTCGTGGATATGGTTTTGGGCTCAGAGAGAGTTAGAAATCAAATTGCGATTTAATAGCCGAAGAGCGTCAGTACTCAGGGCCACCATTTAAGTTTCCAGGCTGAATGTCCAGCGATGCGACATTGAGAAAAAAGGGCATCCGAAGTCTCGGGTTCCGCTTCGCGAACGAAGGCCACCGACGCAGAAGTGTAGCGTCGGTCATACGTGGAAAACAGGCTGTTCCAAGTCGGTTTCTCTTCGCATCCGATATCCGTGCGTGTCGAAGGCAAAAGGGCAGGTAAGTTGACGATTCCTGAATTCATGTCCCATGCCGGCTACTCCGAGGTTCGATGCCAACGACTGCAGCCCAAAGGTCAAACTTAAATCGGGAAGTCGATGCCAAGAGACTGGATCATGAAGGCCCGGAAGCCTACCCTGTGGTTGACAAACCATCCGTGAGCGTAGGTAGGAGAGAGGGAAAGGTTTTGTTTTGCTGCTGTACTTTGGCTGCTTGTTGCCTTCTGTTTCGTTCTGCTCTGTCTCTGTTTTCTGCCAAGAAATGTGAGCGTGCTATTTTGCATCAGAATACATGTCGGCGCTCGTGAGCTGCGTCCAGCACATCCTTGTGTTGTGATGATTGTTAAGGTAAACGACGCACTGTATGTTCCCATGAACCTATGATAAATAAATGAATCTGAATCTGATTTCGGTTTATCATCAGGAAATGTTGACTTTCTTCCTCATTTATAATGCATTTGATATTTTTTATTTTAACTGAGGAGCGCAGGTGTTCGCGATCGAGTTTTCAGTGTAATAATATGGAAATTTAATAAAATTAATAAGATGCCTGAAGAGGGTCTCCGAGGAAATACCATTTAAATACTAAAAATGAGAGACATTCATGTACCTAAACACCAGGTACAGGGTGGTATGTAATGCTGTATATGATTATACACCGTTGCATATCCCTAACTTCCAGTACACAACCGGTCAAAGACATGAGGTAACGTATAGATAGGTACCTATTTTAAAATCGTGTTATCGGGTATGATTCAGGTAGCGATAGACTGATTTAATTGCATTTTATTTTATGACAAGTGAAATGTAAATCGACGCATATGTTGTCCCTAGCCTGGTGGCTAAGCTTCACTACAAATGACTTCCATCTGCTGCAAATGTCGTCCATTTCTTTGAGTTGATCGCTCGATGAGTATAAATCGCCTCACTTCATCGGCCAAACGCGCAGGTCAATGGTAACTGAAGGGGCTTGTGCAGTCCTTTAAAAGGCTCAGCTAGTCAAAGCTCAAAGGACTTTCTTTTATTTTACTCTATGTTTCAAGCTCTCGGCATCGCTTTCTAGATCACTATTTATTGCCCTCGAGCTGATTTAATTTGCGCGCTATTTCAGACAGCAATGCGCAATGTAATCTCAGTGGAAATACTTGAAATCGCACAAATTGTGGACACCACACGGCGCTAAATTTTCACTCTGAACGACATACGTAACCCGTGTTTGATTTGATTTCGCGACGATGGCCCAGATGCCTTTGTTATTACAAGCAAGACTCAAAATATTAGAAGAACTTGCTTTGTTAATTCTACTATTATAAACAAACGCTGATCCCATATCACAGACTGTTAAGTGTATTTCCCATTAGATTCAATATCGTTCATGGAACTTCTATCCTTCAACCATTATTCTGTGAACTACTAGAGCGCTTATTTAATCACTCCGCCATTATTGCGCCCCATAAAATGAAATGCAAATGACAATGGAAAGATAAGGAGTTGTCGGTAATTATAGTGGTTAGAGTAGCTGGACTGAACGCGTCTGCGATATTTTTCTTTGTGATTGACTCTTGCGACGATTGAAATATAACACATGGGACATGGTCGTGACAGTTTACATATACACTTTGTATGCTGTATATGTGATATGCTGCGCATGGCTATCCAGATTCCCATTGCGTCGCGAATGAATGACAGTACAAAATTTTGTGTAAATTTGCCAGATATTGACTACAAATTGCCTTTGGTATGCAATGTGACAAATGAAAATATCACCCCCTCCTCCCGCACTCAAATATACGAAGTAGAAGTAGATGTAGGAGAAAGTAATAAGATTGCAATACTTGTCATTCAAAAAACCGAATATAACATTAAAAATTGTAAATCTGCATACACCACATTCTACTTCAGCTTTCAGTTGACGGATGAATTTGCCATAAACTGGCATTACAATCGAATGAAATGTAGGTGTAACAAAAGGAAATTAAGGTGAGAGTGGCATTCACTGGGTTTGAAGGTAGAAGACTGATGGGACTTTGTCTGACATTTAAGGACATAATGTAACAATCGCAACGGAGTTTTGAGCAACAATTAATTGGCAATAGCAATGTTCTGTGTATGAAAAGCAAGAAGAATTAATATCAACCATCAACCTAAATGATTTTATCGTTGCCAAAGATTACCACATCATGGGGATCGGGTGACTTTCAGATATTTTTTAAGGAGGTTTGGGAATTAATCAAATACACAAAAATAAAATCCCGAAATATCTTACTTCTAATAGAGGTGTTCAAACATATACTGTAGGAGAGTAAGCTATTTCTGAAGGAGAGGGACGAGGAAATGAAAAATATGGATTCAGGCATTGTCGGATTTAATAAACACTTGAGTTAGTCTTCACGGAAGAGAGCACAAGGAGGACCGGCAGCGCAAGATGGAAACTAAAACAGCATTTCAGCACCAAAACATTGCAGACAACGTTTATGAACGAAAAGCGGATAAATCCCAAGGAGCTTAGTAATGCCGCCTGGTGTTTCGATCCTTTCTCTGCGGGGTTATTTGTTGCATACGCTTCTTACAATCTGTCTTGCTTCTCGGACGGACCGTCAAAGTGCGCGCAGCATTCACGACACAGTTGAATTAAAATGAAACGCACATTCTTTCGCCTGATAATGGTAGTGGGAGAATGGTGGGAATTTGTGAAATGTGGCAAGATATGTAGTCACTTGTAAAAAATGCGAGAACACCTTATAAACCTTCTTATGTTTGACAAAACAATTAATATGTTCAAAATAAAATGCTGTGCGTTCTATATGAGGTTAGACTGCAAGTTCGTTAAAAACTAAGAGGAGAAACATATCGATTATTAGGTTATAAACAGTGACTGACCATTGCTTCAGTGATCAGAGTTTGTGTACAGCTAATGAGACCAAATATTTTCTGTCAAATTTGCTAATGGCCGTCTAGGAATGTAACAAAGTGGGGCTGATGCAATGTAGATTGAACGCGGTAATGATAATTCCTTTCAGGGAAATAGGAAAGCAAGGTATATGAGTACACTGACCATAATCAATTTAGATAAATAAAACAGATTAACTGTTGTGCTCTGCAATTGAAATGATGAAAATGTTGCTGTTTAACATAAACTGGCGGCTTCCATATATGTGTGACCTTAACCAGGACGCGATTTTCATTTTTCTTGTTTATTGGAAGATTATGCGATCGCATTAATAAATACCCCCTGATGGCACTTGTATGGAACTCTGGTGAGACCATATCTGGAGAGCTCCGTGAAATTGTAGTAGACCAACCTTCGATAAATATAAGTAGTACAGGAAGTTTGACTAGGAAATATCAATTGGTCCAAGCCGTTATTCGGATGTCTTTGGAAGTAACAGATTTTACTATAAGCTTATAATATACAAAACAGCTAACAAGATTCTTGTGCTGAAATTTCGTGGATGTGAGTTTAGAATCTGGTATCAGTTTTCAAGAACAATAGCAGTGAATTCGGGATTGAAATGAGGATGCGCCTTTTCCCTCGGAATACAGTGAAACTATGAATCCTTTTTTTTTGGTGGGAGGGGGGGAGATTATAGTTGCTGACCACATTTTGGATAAGAGTGATAGATCGATGCATGCAGAGAGATACGTGTAAATGGATATCGGGAATGTAACTGAGATCCAGAAACAATATACCTGTACCTATTTCTAGCTTACCGTACAAAGCGAGGCGTTGGGTAAATGGTCAACAATCTCTGGGACATTTTCGGACCACCTCTGACTTTAATTTCATTGGTCTTTCATTTGTAGTCTGCTTCCTGATCTGGATCACTTTCTCTGGTTCACCCGCAGCCCGTTAATGTGATTAAGTGCTACCTAAAGTCAATTATTAAAACACTGATTGTGATTATATCAGATTTATTATATTCAAGACACGTTTAGAGAGAGAGATTATTCATCCGCTTGAATGAACAATGCGAGGCATCCTTGTCAGTAATGTCCTTTAACTCAATCCGCATCCTCACCCCGCCAGTCCATTTCTCTTAATCTACTGTATGTCTTATCTGCGAAAATTTAATAAGAAATCTCTGTTCATATTCAAGGGTAATAATTAGAATGAAGTTCTGTGCTGAAATCTCAGAATGGTACTTTAACATCATCTAGATAAAACCAACTACCTTATAACTGAGCAGACTTTTCCATGCGATATGCGTGTTCCTGCCTGTGATTATCACACGGGTGGGGCCTGGCAGATGCTATATGTATGGTAGCGTTAAATCAAAACCGCTGCAATTGGTCGGCACTGGTCGGTAGCCGAGGGCATTGTATGCATGTTGTCAGTAACGCGGGCCGGTGAATAAGGGTAACAATTATTGGAATTATTGGGTAACTCCTCATTAACCCAAGGAATTATAGGAAAGACGCTGCCTTCAGATATTGAAGGTATAAAGGCACTTCCGCGTTAATTTTGGATAGACATCCTACCATTGCACCGGCATGACAAGGCACTCTTGTCATTGCGGCGTTCAGTGATACAGGGAATTGGAGTTACAAAAAAACAAAAGCTGGGCACTGTAAACTCTCAGTTCCTGGGCCTTGTGAATGTTTCGTCACCACAACAAGGGTTCGGGGTAGGAGATATCAATTCCGGAAATTATGGATGTAAGATAATTGCCCACTGGCTTTGTGGGTAAGAGATAACCACAAATGCTTTCTATTACCATTCGACTCTCGCAAAATGCTGGAGGGACAAAGTAGGTCAGGGATAATCATGAAAAGGAATAAATATTCGTCATTTCTGGCTGAGACTATTCCTCAATCCTTATGAAGGGTCTCGGGCTTAAACTTTAAACTGTTTATTCATCTCCGTAGATGCTGCCTGATCTGCTGAATCAACTCTTGTAATGCTTGTATCTTTTCTTGCAGTCAAACTAACAGCTAGGTTCGGGCAGGGATTGGCTTCATGAGGCAGCGGTCGTTGTAATATGCAGCAGCTCCTGGAGCAGACCGTAGTTTCACTTCATTCCTTACTGTATCGAGCCCTTGCGACTGAGACGATAAAAATCAGGAAGTAGAGCTGAAGAATAGAAGCAGTGTTCAGAGGGCTGATTTATTAATGAACCGAAACATTGCCGTGAACGGATACTTCAGCGCAATCTTCACCTGTTCCCTAAATTTAGACTGAGTTGCTGCGTAAATAAAAGTGTTCGTGCAGCAACTGACATTTCTCAGCAAATGTCCAACCTGTTCAAAGATAAATTGCCAGTCACGTCGCTCTGCTCCTATTCCTGTGACTTGATAATAGACGAATTCCACAACCAGCGTCAGCCACAGAAGTTTGAAGCTGCCGGAGAGGGTGAAGAGTAAAACTATGGATCTCCGTCTGCTCTCCATCTCTGGGTCACCGCGATTTTCTCCTTTGCTCTGAGCTCTCAGTCCCTTACGTACCCGACTGGCCACTAAAATGTGCCTAACGGTGAAAGCGTTGAGTAGCAGAATTATTGTAAAGGGGAGCAATGGAATTAAAACTGTTTCGAACCAGTCAAATCCAATCCACCTGGGGTCAGTATAATAACTTTTCTTCGGATAGCAGCTCCAGGGTATATTGTTGATTATCTCTCTTGGTTCTGCTACGAAGTAGAAGGGAATATTTTTCAGGAAAATCAGAATGGCTGTTGTTGTTATAACCACAACCGCAGTTTTCCCGGTACAATATTTTGTTCTCATCTTCTGGCAAAAAATGGCGACAAATCGATCAAAAGTGAAAGTGACGGTGAACCAAACAGAATAGTCGGTGGTTACACGTGTCAGAGTACGGATAACTCGGCAGACAGGTGTAATGTTCAGGAAACTCCAAGGGAAATAAAGGAAATTTATCTGATATAAAATGACCCCAGTGATAATGACCAGTAAATCCGCCGCGGCCATGGCTACCAGATATCGAGTGGTGCAGATGGACAGGCCGCACATTCCCTGAGACAAAATCACAATCGCCACCAAATTCACTGCGGATTAAGTAGAGAAACAATACTGGAGATTAATATCCAGAATGTTGTATTTTTAGCAGCAGCATAAGCAGTGGGGATTATAGTTGAGACAAAGGATTAAACTTACTGAATTTTAATCAGTTTCTATGACTCTTCAAAATGTTTTATAGGTTATGAAGTATACGGTTGGAGAACTTATACAAATGAACGAAGAAACTACCCTACGAAGATTTGTTGGCACTTTTAATGTTTCAATTAAATTGTTAATCCTTTGAATAAGCGTATTTTACATGGATGACTGTGCTACAGATCGCCGGGAAACAGCATGTTAGGAGAAACGACGAGAACCGCAGAAGAAAGGTTCTCAGTATCACAGCACAGGTGCCTATAACGCAGCCGCTGATATGACAAAGTAAGTAGCTCGATCACGAACAAATAGATCAGACGAAATAATCTGACCATTAATTTACCAGTGCTACTTTTATATTTCAGTAATATATTTTTTGCATGTTATTCTTGAATTCACAGTATTTCTTCTTTGTTGAAAACGGTAAATGCAAAAATAAATCTGTTTTAAATTGGATATCATAAATTTATACGTTAAGTTGTACAACTGGAATTATTATACTTACCCACCACTCCAACGACAGCGATAAGCACGTAAACAATTTTCTCGGCATTGTTATATGTATCAATCATTTTCTTTGTGTTGTGGGCTGCTTCACCGAATAACAATTTCAGTCGATACTTTTCTAATATGTTTTTAACAATTCAGTTGTTTCACTGCATATCAGTGTTTCATCATAGTTGAAATAGTGATTCTAAAGTTCGATAAGTTTCAGTGCTTCAGTACAGCCATAGTTCATTCTCCGGTTCTTATATACCTATATCTCCAGCGTCCTAACAATCTCCATTAATTTATGTTCAGCCTTCTGTTCTGAAAACCATTCGCGCCATAGTCAGCCTGAAGGCCACTCCTGTATGCGTAAACAATATTCTTTTGATTTGCATCCAAAATTTTGGAAGCCATCACCTGAGACTGCACGTTGGTTCAAAAGAGCCGAAGGGATAATATCATTCTAACGACCAAAAGGGAAATGAGTCTAACATGTACTCTTCTAAACCCCGGGATTACAGATATATTTAGCTCATTCTATTCTTTTCTGATTATACTGTCTTTCGCTGGATCTCTAAATTTGAGAAAATCTCCAAAGGGCATGTCGCAGTTATGTAATGTGGTGCAGGTATTACAGCTCAGGTCGAAGACACTACTGCACGTGAAAACTGCAAAATTCAGTGGATAAAACATATGTAAGTTGTAGAACGGGTGTTGTACATGAGTAAGAGAATACGAATATATCTGCTGAGCAGGCTGCAGACGCCATAGTGATAGGTAGCATCCGAAAATATCTCATTAACAAAGAAAATTTGAATATGTACACTGTTAACAATTTAGATAAATTTTCTACGTCTAGGAAGTGACCACAAATGCTAGTTGACCTCTTGTGTGTTTCGAGCTATATCATTTCTGTTATATTTCTGATTTCACTCATTTCCAGATGCTTGTAGTGATTGGGATACAAAAATACGAATGACGTTCATTTACCAGCAATTCAAAATCAATAACGATATCATCAGTGTTTGGTGTTTATACTCGATACCCATGTGCATACTCGATACTCATGAAACACTTTGCATGCAGTGCACAACTAATTGGCCCACACTGTTTAATCTAAACTTATAACATTCAAACATTGCATTTGATTCATTTATTGAAATAATAGGAATATATTGCGATTAAATTAGGTCTACGGAACTATGAAAACCCTCTCGTAACAAATCATTTATTCTCACTATGTATTTTCTCTCATACCGCTGCATATTAGCTAGGTTACATATATTCATCGGTGAATATATCAATCATGTTCTCAAAGGTCAAATTCAGCACATCCACTGTTTCTTGCATGTCTTATTTTCCATAGATTCTCTGAAATATTTCAAGATTTTTATCAGAAATACATATTATTCTTATTTATTCCCGGTAACATATTCAATGTCCCAAAGTAATCTACTTGGTTTATTTTCTACTGTTTATGTTCTATTTAACCAATTTGTAGTTTTTCGGTCTTCCTTTATCAGTATTCCTTAGGTTGTGTCGACCCGTTTCCACAGTCCAATCCACTGGAACATTTTAATTATCCATATAGTTTTAGCAGAAGCTAGTCGGTAAACACACTAGTTTTTCTTCCTCAATAGTTACCTCTTATAATGCTATTGAATGCCTATTTTTAGGCCCTGCGATCTAACGGTTTTTAAAACCATTAATATTCTAACGCTATTTTTTTTAAATTTCAGTTCTTTATTTATGCGTTTGATTCTTGAACTTGATTCTTTGATTTCTCCTTTGTTGAAAACGGGATATCCAAAAATGTATCAATTTTTCATATGAAATGTATGCACTTTCAAGCTCTCTTCATTTTGTTTTGCTTTTCTTTTTATATCTACTGCTTATTTACGTTTTCTCATTTCCTCCTCTTCTCTTCCAACTGGTTGTTGCCTACTCCTCTCTGGCTGAGCGTTCTTTCATTGAATGTGTTAGTCTTTTATCATGCATTTACGATGAAGTTTTGTGTTAACCATCAGATCGTGAGGATTTCTTCAAGGGCGAGTCGTGCTCTTCCTTTCTTCCAAACTGATTATTTCATATTTTTTCTGGCTTGTTATTTGACGGAAGTTCTGTGGTGTGGACTTCTTGTAACAATTGTATATGCTCAGCAGAGTGCTAAATCCTTTTTAAATTGATGAAAGTATGTTCTGCGAGGTGTACCTGACTGTTGTGTAAATGTTGTATATTTCTTCTTCTTTCTCTCTTTCTCCGATAGCACTCAGATCTGCAGGTATAATGTGTTTCGAAATATTAATTAAGCCAGAATTAACTCCCATCTCAAGAAATATCATAACCCACAGTAATATACCTTTGGCCAGAATAATTCTACGGCAGCTCTGATCGAAATAGGATATTCAAACGACCTTGAATCCCCTGGACAAAGGCAATATCTATGTCAGGATGCTGTTCGTTGACTTAGTCTGTGCGTTTAGCATAAATATTGCTTCAGTTCTGATGGAAAGAAATCCAGAACCTGGGCCTCTGTACTTTCCTTTTCAAATGGATCTTCGGCTTTCTAACCGTCAGACTACAATCTTTGGGGGTGGTATCTCTAATCTCAACTGCTATCTACTATCTCTAATTTGTTGACATTCAGCATTGGCGTCCTCAAGGATGTGGGCTCAGCCCACTGCTTTACTCTTTCTACACCCATGACGGTATGTCCAGCCACAGTTCAAATGCCATCTATAAATAAACTAATGATACAATTATTGTTGGCGGAATTTCAGATGTTGATGAAAGGGCGTAGAGAGAGAGAGAGAGAGAGAGAGAGAGAGAGAGAGAGAGAGAGAGAGAGAGAGAGAGAGAGAGAGAGAGAGAGAGAGAGAGAGAGAGAGAGAGAGAGAGAGAGGAGAGGGAGAGAGAGAGAGGAGAGGGAGAGAGAGATCAGTTAGTTCAGTGGTATTGCAGCAGACCTTGCATTCCACATTATCAAGACCAAAAAACTTATTCTGGACTTCAGAAACGGTATGTTGAGGGAATACACTGCAGTCCTCATAGAGGGATCAGAAGTGGAAACATCAAGCAATTTCAAGTTTCTGACTGTCCATATCACTGCAGATCTATACTGCGACCAATATTTCGATGCAGCTACAAAGAGTGCACGATGGTGACTATATTTTTTTCGGAATTTGAGGAGCTTCGGTACGTCACCAAAGACGTGCAAATTTCCACAGCAGTACCGAGGACAGCATTCCAAATGGCTGAATCGACGTTGATATAGGGGCGGGGTTACTGTACAGTATGGAAAAAGGCTGTAGAGAGTTGTAAAGACAGTCCGCTCCATGCACGAGCCTGCGTCCTACCAAGGACATCTTCAAGTATTGAGTATTGCAGAGTAGTACTGCCTGAAAAACAACGAAATTCACGAAATATGCATGTAGCATTAAAACCTGCTTCTGATTCTGACACCTTCGGCAGAGGAAGTTTTAATCTTAGTGCATTTGAATGTATGTAGGTTTTATCAACATTTGTCATTTCAGTTCTTATTTTACTTTCTAAATTTTCCAGCTTCGGTTCAAACCAAATTACAATGTTAAAGGAAGATGTCAATATAGCTATAGCGGAAGTGGATATAGCCGTTGTTATATTGTTACCATTGAGCTCTGTCTTACAAATTTTCTTAAGCCGTAAATCAAAATCTGTCGAAAGATTCCCTTTATCGCATAATGATATATTCTCTTTGCTTGGTGATATCGCAAATCGTATGTGTATTATAGTGATCTATCGGTTGCATTGTATCCTGCTGTTTCGATTTATATTCTATTCGCTCGATTGAACCTTTCTGTGCGTTTACTGCTCTGCACTTATCTAGTACCAACTTTATTTTATATCTTTTGTAAATAGTTCTACTCTTTGATTTAATTGCTTTAATTTCTGACGAAGGAGCATATAATTTCAATTCTTCCATGTGTTATACATTATACAACGTATAATTTATTTGCTTGTCTCTGATCTGATACCCATTTTCAACCCATTCAGCAAATTAGAGAGCAGCTTTCAAGCTAGACAATACCATGGGGTGCTTACAGTGTCGCGATGAAAAATACCTCGGTTTATTTTGATAACACTGGCTGTTCTTTGAGAGTGTTAATAGATAAATTGATTAAAGTCAGTTTGAAGGAATTTCACATTATTGAGTGTAGTTTATACTTATTGAGATTATTTATAATTGTCATGTGCTCTAAATGTTTCTTTCTAATGTTTCACTGCTAAGACTAATGAAATGGTTACTCTGTAATTTTCACTGTTGATGTAAAAGTTTCCCCGTAGCAGCAATATTTGGGTTATGGCAGGAGAAAACAGGACTGTGGTATGCATGTTAGCCAATCAGGATTTTGTTGCTCTGTTTGTGAAGCCGGAAGCAGATTCTTCGCTGGCTTTTGCTGGGAAGAGATGAGGAGAGAAGATGCACATGGAGAAATTTGGTAGACCGCCAGATGGGCTGGTCTCGGAGTTAGGGTCTGATGGGTAGTGACGATCGGAAGAGGTTGATGGTGGACGATCGACTTATCAGTCAGCTGCAACATTGCACAACAGATTGCTTAATAAGATTGGGCTCTTTTTTTATTTTATTTCGTTACTGTACTAAACATATTGTCAAAACAAGAATTATAACGCTCAAATGATTAATCACATATTGTGTACTATTCGTTATTTTGGGTTACTGATTTGTAACACAAGGGAGGGTTATGTTCTTCTCCTGATTATTCTTGCTTCTGCTGTCATGATATCCTCACTTTTTTAGTTGTGCTGTGATTTAAGTTTAGTAGTCATATGCTGGGGTGAAGTACTGAATTCAGGATCTATTGATGAAAATATATCCGTACAATTTTATCTAACTGTTGTGTATATTTTCTTTTTTATGATTCCTCTTCCTTCTCCTGTCTTGGGTAACATATATCTACGTGCATTTGAGTGTACATAGTGTTTTCTAAAATTTGTTATTTGAAATTTTATTTTCCTTTGTAAATTTTCCAGATCCGTTTTGGAACATGAGATTGTGTCAGATCAATCCTATAGTTGTTGTCTGAAAACAAACCAAAACCTCTGAGAGACTAAACCAGGGAACTCCACAAACCTCTAAATAAAAGAAAATCAAATCGGGAGAAAAGCACTTTCGATACTTTATTACAAAACCAGCAAAGACAAACGGCCTTGTAGCGATAAAGAAAACCTATGAAACGGAATTAGGATATAACAGTCTAAGGTATAGTCTAGTAGCATAATCAGTTGTCTAATATTGTTCAATTTAGCGGAACTTAACGAAGCTAGCGGTCAACAAAAATCTATCATTGCACGTGGCGTCATGCCGTTCCACTGGGCTAAACCAAACAACCGAAAACAAAACATGAATAAATAACTATGCTCATTTGCTTCTACCACTCTCCAACTACCGGAACAGATATACATACTAAAAGCGGCACAAAATAGAATACAGAGATAAACCAGACAGGTGGCTCCTACTGATGTTCGCCCAATTATCTGTCTCCTGCTGTCTCAGGGTGACTGCCTGCCTATTGTTCCTCTCTGTCACTCCTTAGTCTCCCTAAACAGCCGAAGGTCATCGAGATGCAGCTCCAGTTGCTTTATTCGGTCGCCAAGAAGCTCTATCTCGATGCGCCTGGCACAGAAGTAACCAACAGGGAGTCTGCGGGGAAACCTCCTTCGTCAAAATTCTGTACCTTCATTGTGGAGTTGCCGACGTTTTCACACAGACATGGTGAATCTCTTCAAGGTTCCTGCACGGTGTGAGCCAACCGAGGAG
Source organism: Hypanus sabinus (assembly GCF_030144855.1). Classification (NCBI taxonomy): domain Eukaryota; kingdom Metazoa; phylum Chordata; class Chondrichthyes; order Myliobatiformes; family Dasyatidae; genus Hypanus; species Hypanus sabinus. Next base: position 117,963,979 of record NC_082713.1, on the reverse strand, counting down.
TTAAAAATCCAGTTAATTACGTATTGAAAAGGACATCACTAAATATCATTAATTTCACATCTCCTTGGCTTTTTGTAACTCATCGTCAGCTCCAACAACATTCATATCATTCTCTATGCCCATTTAGAGAACCTGTCCTCGACTTGCTATAAAAAGTCAAAATGCTTTAATAAAGGAATCTGTCTGAAGAAGATGACACTTCAATGTGAACAGCCAGTACATTAGACAGGAAAATATCACCCCACAGCTCGTTCTTTAACTTAAAAGGCACAAAGTAGCCCACTCCTACACGTGTAAACTGATTTTTATCTGGAGAGACCCTGTCCAGAGTTCTATCTGCCATATGCTGGTACCCTGAAGATTCATGCAACCGTCGACTAAAGATACATTCTTCTTATCTAAGTACTAACAACTGGAATCCAATCATTTTGACACAAACTGAATAGCATGGCTACGAACGACATGGTCCATGCCTTGATGTATATGCAACATATCTGAGATATAATCAGAATAACAGGATGTTTAGACTCTTCAGGCATAGCTGTACTAATAGTCCATCCAGTAACTCTCAAAACACCATCCTCAAGTGCTGGATTGAACTTGAAAATATGGCTGTTCCTTTTCATACTTTTTCTTCTTTGTCATTTTTTTTTTCTGCGATGTGCTTCCATTAGGTTTAATGGTGTATGCTTCCTATTAGAATTGCATATGCTCACATCGAATGCTTAATTCTGTTTTCAGTGATGAAAATATATCCTTAGAGATCTTCCATAATTGTTGTGATTTTATTATATCTGTTATTTTCGTCCTCGGTCTAGGTAGTGTTAATCCAAGTGCATTCGAGTATACATTGTGTTTTCTTAAATTTGTCTTTCCTGTTCTTCCTTTTCTTTGAAAATTTCCCTGATTCGTTTCAATCTATTCCATTAATATACTTGGAAACAAAGTTAAAGGGCTAAACCGCTGAAAGACTAAGTTAGGTTAAACGACACAATATGACAGCATCCGAATAAAGATGCTTTATTAAATCCTTTATTACAAAACTAACAAAAACGAACGAATTTGTAACGATAAAAAACAAGCAAAATTAGCGATATAACAATCTAATGCTTTTGTGTAGTGACTTTGGATGACACCAGTTGTAGATATTATTAGTGGAGCAATATACATATACCTTGTTCATGTTTCATAGTCATTCAATTCCCTAATCTAATTCAACATATTTCTGATGTTTTTCACTTACTAACTTCTGTACGTTATGTGTGTTTGGAAAGGCTATAATTATATAGTTGCTCTTTATCCTGTAATATTATATCTGGATGGTTGCTGTGGATTGTTCGATCTGTAAAATAATTTCTAGTTATCTGACTTAAAAACTGGTTCAGACTCGTACTAATAAGATAGAGTGTCTTTTTCTGAGTATGTAGTTCAAACTAAGATTTTGGTGAATAATGTTTGCCACTTGATTGAGTTCCACTCCAGTAGGATCCAACAATGTGTTCAATTGTTTCTGGTCTTGACTTCTTTGGAATGCATTGTCTAGAATTTGTTGCTCTTTTAATATGGGCTTTTGATCATTTTTGTGTTGGACACCTGTCCCTCTGCCATCACAATGAACCCATCTGCTTCTGGGAACAAGTCTCCAACTTTGAAACAGGTGGTCGCCACTTCTTTCTCGATATCTCGTCTGTTCAGATCGTGTACATGCCTTCCATGGAGGATTATGGTCTTCCCATTCTTTAACCTTTTCTTCTGTAGAGACAATTACTTCAGTTTGCTAGGTTGTGTTTTCACTTAACTTCTTTGGTGTGTATATATCTTATTGGAATTCCATCAATGTAACAACGTAAGAGTCAATGTAACAAAATGAAAGATTTCTGCTTTTCTGAGGGGCTTGATCTAGAATTACAGAATATATTACCCGTTGTTCTTTACATTCTTTCTAACTCCGATAGCATCCCTTCTGTTGTGGTTCTGCAACTGGATCAATTGCGAGATATTAAAACTTTATATATAGATTGTTAGACAGTAACAGGACAATATTTTGATGGGTTATTTAACCATATAACCATATAACAATTACAGCACGGAAACAGGCCATCTCGGCCCTTCTAGTCCGTGCCGAACGCTTACTCTCACCTAGTCCCATTGGCCCGCACTCAGCCCATAACTCTCAATTCCTTTCCTGTCTATATACCTATCCAATTTTACTTTAAATGACAATACCGTGCCTGCCTCTACCACTTTTACTGGAAGCACGTTCCACACAGCTACCAGTCTTTGAGTAAAGAAATTTCCCCCCGAGTTACCCTTACACTTTTGCCCGCCAACTCTCAACTCATGTCCCCCTGTTTGAATCTCCCTTACTCTCAATGGAAAAAGCCTATCCATGTCAACACTATCTATCCCCCTCATAATTTTAAATACCTCTATCAACTCCCTCCTCAACCTTCTACGCTCCAAAGAATAAAGACCTAACTTGTTCAACCTTTCCCTGAAACCTAGGTGCTGGAACCTAGGTAACATTCTAGTTGTGACTTCTCCTTTTGGCAAGAGTTACACATTCTGTCAAAAACTCCGATACTTTACATGATCCTTAACAAAAATAATGATATGAATTAATAGTTATTGATGAAGGCGGGTAAATTTCTATATGGATAATTGTGAATATTGTCTCTTCTGGTACTTTTCCAGTTGTGGGTATTTCTCTAAACACTTTTAGCATATCCATTATAACTTCAGATGATTGCACTTTTTCAACTGTGTGAGTGCTTTTTGATTGTGCATCACCCAGTTTGACCAGAGAATAGACCAGTTGTTCATCATCTCTGTGTTCGTTTGTAATTCTGTCCGAGAGTTGGTTTCACATTGGTCCATCGAATTTAGTTTCAATGTCCTGCATAATCCTGCTTGTGTCTTTACTGATATGCTGTTTTCTTTGTCAGGTGTACTTCATGGATGCATTTAGTGTCACTTTATGCACCAAGCATTTCTTTCAGTGTACCTATAAGTTCTATATTGCTTTTGGTCGATTGACCGTGTCTTCCGTGGGCTCCATGAATCCTTATTATTGCCTGTAGTATCCACTTTATACTCCAGGCAATGGGCTATATCTGCTGTTAAGTTTTCAATGTTGTTTCTTAAGCTATTTTGGCATTTTGGTGTTCCCATTTAATTACTCAGCATTGGATTTCTTTTAATTTTGCGTCTATTCTGCACTACCCTGCTGTTAATTCTGCACAGAATATTATTGGGTGTATTTCTTCAGGTTTTCTTGAATATTGAGATAATATAATTCTTTTTTAGTATTAACGTAGTTGCAATAGTTGCATTTGTGATACAGAATGTATTGGTAAATACACATGTGCAGAACGCAGGAAAACCAGGCTTCCCGGGATGCCTTGAACATACTAGTATGATATGGCATACCATCCAGGAGTCGAAAAGATTGAGAAAAAATCTGGCTCTAGCTTGGCTTGATCTTGCAAATGCGTATGGTCCCGTCCCCATGTCTTGATTAAGTTTGCGATGGAATTCCTATGGATTCCTGCTAAGGTGAGGAACTTCGTTATGCAGTACTACAACGATTTCCGGATGAGGCTTTACACTCAGCAATTTACAACTAGGTGGCAGAGCTTGGACATTGGTAGCCGAATGGGATGTGCGATTTCACTCATCCTTTTTGTGTTAGCCATGGAGGTCATTGTGAGGGCTGTAGAATCAGTTGGACCAGGAGTCGCACTTGATGGCGGAGGGGAATTGCCACCAATACGAGCGTTCAAGGACGTTCTCACCCTTTTGGGTCCTATCGTGGAGGCAGTCGAAATTGTACTATCTCGACTCGAGGAGCTAATAGATTGAGGAAGAATGAAGTTCAAGACCAAGAAGTCAAGTAGCTTTGTTCTTAGGAGACGAATGCTGGTTGACTTTTATTTCACCCTTTGTGGAGAGGAGATTCCATCCATTCAGGACCAACCAGTTAAGAGCCTCGGACGATGGTACACAGATTAGCTGAGAGACACCAGGAGGCTTCAAGAGACAGGAAAACAAATCAGCAGAGGTCTGATATCTGTTGACAAGTGTGGCTTGCCTGGCAAGTCGACGTTGTGGTGCTTGCAGTACGGACTGATGCCACGGATCATGTGGCCACTAACTGTTTATGAAATGGCAATGTCCCATGTTGAGGTAATGGAACGGAAGATCAGCAAGTATGTGAGGAAGTGGCTTGGAGTACCGAGCAGCCTCACTAATATTGCAATCCACAGTAGCTAGACAAAGCTTACCATCCCAGTGCAATCCCTTGTTGAAGAGGTCAAGGTAGCCAAGGTAGGATAATTTTTGATGCTTCGAAACTCAAAAGCCCCTTTCATCAAGAACATCCAGCCGGATATGTGATCAGGCAGGATGTGGTCAGCCCAGGCAGCAGTTGATGAGGCAGAGTCTAGATTGATGCACACGGAGATAGTTGGGGCTACCCAGCTAGGCTGCCAGGGACTTGGATGGACAACCCACAAGTGGTGGTCATCTTCTACAGGTACGGAGCGTCGTGAGTTTGTAACGCATGGAATACGAGAGGTAGAAGAGGAGTAGAGGTTAACTAAATCAGCTGGCCTGACTAACAAAGGGGCTTGGACCTGGTGGGAAAGTGTTGAACAACGGCATCTATCTTGGAATATCCTGTGGCAAATGGAACCGCTCCGCATTTCTTTTCCATATAGAGCAGTGTATGACCTGCTCCCAACACCTGCTAACCTCAGCACCTGGTATGAAGATAAGACAGACAGCCCTTGTGGATCTTCATACTTTATTTGGTTTAACATGTCCATAGAGATTACATTTATTATTTAGTCTTCTATGTTGATCTGTTATTCATTGTGTATTTACTTGCATGGGAGGTGGGCATTCTGCTATAAATTTTTGATAAAAATTGTCAACATTGTTATTCTTATCAATGCATTTTTTTCACAACTCAAGCTAGTAAAACCTAAGTAACAGTCATAGCCATGCACACCAATTACTTAATTGCTAGGGACTTCTGGACTATTCTAGTAACATATAGTATTGATGATTACTGAAGATTTACATATATATTACCGTCAGGCCTAATTGCTAATGTTATTTTGTGGTGATATTTCTGTAGATTTTAGAATTTCGACAATGCATGCATTGTTTATATATAATAATCTTTTAATTTCCTTTTTTATTTCAGCATTTCTTCTGCTTTTGGACTTACTGATTTCTGTATGTTGTGGGTATTTGGAATGGTTATATCTATTACGCAAGTTCTTTTGGATTGTTTACCCTGTAGTATTATATCTAGACGATTATTATGAATTATTCTACATCGCTGTGCAAACCTCTGATGCACACTTATATTGCTAGGGTGACTGAGACTTTCAGACCGTACTGTAGTAGCTTTATGCACTGCCCTGGACCGGTGTCGCAAATAACAAAATCATGACATATCTGAGTGATGATAAACCTGATTCTGTTATGGTTTTCTAATATGGATTCAGAATGGGAAGGGGGCGGGGACAGAACAATCATGGTTGGCAAGATGAAAAGGGAGCAGGATGCACACTAAAAGGCATTGTGTAATGATCAATAAACCAACTGCATGGAACTAAATTAGCATTCTCCGTGGATCAAAATTGGGTATAGCTACACAGGCGTCACTCACTGCCACTGGCACTGCATCTCTGCACCTGTCCATACCTCTCTTACGGTGCTCTACTCTCGCCATTCCCAAAATTGTTTGCTCTGGCCATATTTATAAACTCACTCGGTGCTGCACTTTGACAAATACAGTACGATGCATAAGTCATTGGCAGTCTAGTTGCAATATATATATATGTGTGTGTGTGTGTGTGTGTGTGTGTGTGTGTGTGTAAGCTTTTTTGCACATAACTATATCTGTCATAATGGATTGGTCATAATTTAATATGTATGTTGCATTTTATGTATTTTTATTTTAAAACAAGTTTTTGTTGAATGAGGCTTCACTTTGATTCCGTGTTTTTACGAATTCAGGTTGAGTTAAACTGCTGCAGCATCCTATAATGTATTAGATTGTTCCTGGTCTTTTGGCAATTTCTGCGTTTATCAAATAGAACTCGTTGCTCTTTTATTATGTACCGTTGATAGGTTTATTTTAACCACCTGGACCTTTATGGCGCAAGGGATCCGCATATTTCTGGAAAAGGTCTCCAGATCTGATACAGGCATCCTTCTCGACATCTAGTCTGTTCAGATACTGGGGATGTCTTCCATGGAGAGAAATGTTCTTCTATGGTATAGCTTATTTATTGTGTAGTGATGATTTCTTCAATTTATTCTGATCCGTGCTTTCTTTGAAATTTAGTGGAGTGTATTCCTTATCAGAATAGAATTTTCTGCTAGTGAACGGCTGATTTTTCGGAAGGTAGGGAGTTTTTTACTACTGGGGGTAAAAGAGTGGCAAGACTGCACAGGCGCATGACGTCAGACAGTAGCACGTGAAAGGCTTAAAAAGAAGACTGCTGTATCTTGCAGGCAGCTTCGGGGCGGGCAGCGGAGTGAGAGGCAGCAGAGTAACAGGGCTTTGACTCAACGGGCTTAAGTGGTAACGGGGCGAAGTGAGGTAGTTTTAACTATGAAATTGCAGATAGGAGGTAGTAAGTGTGTGAGGCAAGTTTCCTGTGCTCGATGCCAGATGCGGGGGGTCCTGGAGTCTCCCAATCTCCCGGAAGGCTGTATCTGCACCAGGTGTATCGAGCTACAGCTCCTGAGGGACCGAGTTAGGGAAATGGAGATGCAGCTCGTTGACTTTTGCCTGGTCATGGAGGCGAGGAGGTGATAGGATGGAGTTATAGTCAGGTGGTCACGCTGGGGCCACGGGAGACAGACAGGTGGGTCACAGTCAGAGGGTGAAGAGGAAGAGTCAGATACTAGAGAGTACCCCTCTGGCTGTGCCCCTTGACAATAACTACACCTGTTTGATTACTGTCGGGGGGGGGGGGTCAGCCGACCTGGGGGAAGCGGCAGTGACCGTGTCTCTGGCACAGGGTCAGGCCCTATGGCTCAGAAGAGTAGTGAACGGAAGAGGAAGGTAGTACTGATAGGGGACTCTATACTTAGGGGGTCATACAGGCGATTCCGTGGACACAGGAAAGAAACTCAGATAGCAGGTTGCCTTCCTGGTGTCGGGGTCCGGGATGTTTCAGATCGCGTCCAAGGTATCCTGCCTTGAGACGGAGACCAGCCAGAGGTCATGGTAAATACTGGTACCAATGACATAGGTATTATAAGGGAAGAGGTCTGAAAATAAAACAGCACAGAGTTAGGAAGGAAGTTGAGAAGCATAACCGCAAAAGTAGTAATCTCGTGATTACTTCTTGTGCCACGCGACAGTGAGAATAGGAATAGAGTGAGTTGGTGGATGAATGCGTGGCAGAGGGATTGGAGCAGTGGGCAGAGGTTCATATTTCTGAATTATCGGAACCTCTTTTGGGGCAGGTGTGACCTGCACAAAAAGGACGGGTTGCACTTTAATCCCAGGCGGACCAATACCCTTACGAAGACGTTTGCTCAGGCTACTGGGGAGAGTTTAAACTAAAATTTTCGGGGGGTGGGAACCGAACTGAAGAGAATAGGGAAGAAGAGGTTGGTTCACAAATAGAGAAAGCTTGTAAACAGTGCGAGAGGGAGGACAGGCAGGTAATAGAGAAGGGACACGCTCAGACCGAAGGTTTCAGATGTGTCTATTTTAACGCCAGGAGTGTTCTGAACAAAGAAAATGAGCTCAGAGCACGGGTCAGTACTTGGATATATGATGTGGTGGCCATTGCAGAGATTCGGATGGCTCAGGGATATGAATGGTTATTTCAATTGCCGGGCATTAGATGTTTCAGAAAGGACATGGAGGGAGGCAAATGAGGTGGGGGCGTGGCACTGTTGATCAGAGATAGTGTCACGGCTGCAGAAAAGTTGGACGCAATGGAGGGATTGTCTACAGAGCCTCTGTGTGTGGAGGTTAGGAATAGAAAGCGGTCAGTAGCTTTACGGTGTTTTATATAGGCCGCCTATTAATAACAGGGATATCGAGCAGCAGATCAGGAAACAGATCCTGGAAAGGTGTAATAATAACAGTTTCGTCCTGATGGGAGATATTAATTTCCCAGATATCGATTGGCATCTCCCTAGAGCTAAGTGTTTAGATGGGGTGGAGTTTGTTAGGTGTGTTCTGGAAGGTTTCTTGACACAATATGTAGATAAGTCTACAACAAGAGAGGCTGTACTTGATTTGGTATTTGGAAATGTACCTGGTCAGGTGTCAGATCTCTCAGTGGGAGAGCATTTTGGAGAGAGTGATCATAATCTTGTCTCCTTTACAATAGCTTTGGAGAGAGATGGGAACAAATAAGTTAGATAAGGGTTTAATTGAAAAAAGGGGAATTATGAGGCTATCAGGCAGGAAACTGGAGGCAAATTGGAAATAGATGTTCTCAGGGAAAAGTACTGAAGATATGTAGAAAATATTCAGGGGATATTTGTGTGGAGTTCTGTGTAGGTACGCACTAAGGAGACAGTGAAGTTATGGTAGGGTACAGGAAACGCGGTGTAACAAGGCTGTAATAAATCTAGTCAAGAAGAAAAAAAGAGCTTACAAAAGGTGCAGCAAGCTAGGTAATGTTAGAGATCTAGAAGATCAGAAGGCTAATAGGAAGGAGCTTAAGAAGGAAATTAGGAGAGCCAGAAGGGGCCATAAGAAGGCATTGGCGGGCAGGATTAAGGAAAACTCCAAAGCATTCCACAAGTACGTGAAGAGCAAGAGGGTAAGACGTGAAAGAATATGACCTAACAAGTGTGACGCAGGGTAAGTGAGTATGGAGCCGGAGGAAGTAGCTGAGGTATTTAAGGAATACTTTATTTCAGTATTCACAATGGAAAAAGGTTTGGTGATTGTAGTGTTGACTTCCAGCAGACTGAAAAGCTTGAGCACGTAGATATTAAGAAAGAGGATGCGTTGCAGCTTTTGGAAAACATGAAGTTTGATAAGTCCTGGGGCCGAATGAGATGTACCCAGGCTACTGTGGGAGTCGAGGAAAGAGATTGATTGCTGAGCCTCTGGTGCTAGTCATTGCATCACCAGTGGGGACAGGAGAAGTTCTGGAGGATTGGCGGATTGCTAATCTTGTTCCTTCACTCAAGAAAGGAAGTAGAGAGAGAGCCCAGAAAATTATAGACCAGTGAGTCTTATCCCAGTGGTTGTTAAGTTTATGGAGAAAATACTGAGAGCCAGGATTTATGAATATTTGGATAGATATCGTATAATTAGAAGTAGTCAGCATGGCATTGCCGAGGGCAGGACATGCCTTAAGAACCTGATTGAATTTTTGATGATGTGACTAAACACATTGATAAAATAAGAGTAGTAGATGTAGTATATATGGATTTCAGCAAGGCATTTTATAAGGTACCGCATGCAAGGCTTAGTGTGAAAGTAAAGAGGCATGGGATCCAAGGGGATATTGCTTTGTGGATCTTGAACTGACTTGCCCACAAAAGGCAAAGTATGGTCTTAGACGGGTCATATTCTGCAAGGAGGTCGGTCACCAGTGGGGTGCCTCATGGTTCTGTTCTGGAACGCTTACTCTTCGTGATTTTTATAAATGTCCTGAATGTGGAAGTGGAAGGATTAGTAAGTTCTCTGATGACACAAACGTTGGAGGTGTTGCAGATAGTGTGGAGGGTTGTCAGAGATTACAGCGGGTTATTAATAGGATGTAAAACTGGGCTGAGAAGTGGCAGATGGATTTCAACCCGGATAAGAGTGAAGCGTTTCATTTTGGAAGGTCAAATATGATGGTAGAATATAGTATTAATGGTAAGACTCATAGCAGTGTGGAAGATCAGAGAGATCTTAGGGTCCCACTCCTTAGGGCGCTCAATGCAACTGCGCGGGTTGACCTTGCAGTTCAAAAGGCGTACGGTGTATTGGCCTTCATCAATCGTGGAATTGAATTTAGGAGCCGACATGTAATGTTGCAGCTATATAGGACCCTGGTCAGGCCCCACTTGGAGTACTGTGCCCAATTCTGATCGCCTCACTACAGGAAGGATGTGGAATCCATAGAAAGCATGCATAGGAGATTTACAAGATGTTGGTTGGATTGCGAAGCACGCCTTATGAGAATAGGTTGAGTGAACTCGCCCTTTTCTCCTTGTAGCGAGGGAGGATGAGTAGTGACCTGATAGAGGTGCATAAGATAATTATAGGCATTGATCGTGTGGATAGTCAGAGACTTTTTCTCAGGGTAGAAATGACTGCCACAAGAGGAGACATGCTTATGCTGCTGGGGAGTATGTACAGAGGAGATGTCAGGGGTACGTTTTTTACTCAGAGAGTGGTGAGTGCGTGGAATGGGCTGCCGATAACGGTGGTGGAGTCGGATAAGATAGGGTCTATTAAGATTCTTTTAGATAGGTCATGGAGCTTAGTAAAATAGAGGGCTATAGGTAAACCAAGTAATTTCTTAGCTAGGGGCATGTTCGGCACAACTTTGTGGGCCGAAGGTCTTGTATTGTGCTATAGGTTTTCTATGTTTCTATGTTTCTACGTCAGAGTTGGTTGTGTGGCTCTGTTGGTAACAGATGGAGTTACGACTTGGAATCAACGAAGTGGCATAGATTTAGAGAATGTAGAATGATTGTAGATGGAGTTAAGAAACAGCAAAGGTAAAATATCATTATCAGAATCATATATAGGCCTCCAAATAGTAATTACATGTGCCAGTACCACAACAGAATTCGGCCAATTACAGTGGCATGAAAGAGGAGCTTGTCCAGGTGGATAGCAGAACGATACTGCAGGTAATGATGACAGAGCAGGGGTGACTGAAGTTTCTGGGAATAGTTCAGAAAGTGCAGGATAGCTAAATCCCACAGAAGAAGAGGTTCTTAACTCTCAGGACTAGGGAACAATGGCTGTAAAGGAAGATTGAGGAATCCGTAAAAGCAAAATAAAGGTTATATAATGTGGCAAAAGTGAGTGGGAATTTGGATGATTGAGAAGCTTTAAGTTTCAAAGAAAATCCACTAAAAAGCTGTAAGAAGCCAAAGACTGAAATAAGAGGGCAAACGGTAAAGCCATAATATAACGTGGGATATGAAAAGTATTTTCAGTTACATAAAGAGTAAACGGGATGTGAAATGCGATATTGGATCACTGGAAAATAATGCTGGTGAGGTCGTAATTGGGAACAAAGAAATGCCAGATGAACATAATGGGTACCTTGCATCGGTTTCACTGTAAAATATACTAGCTGTGTGCCGGAGGTCCGTGAGTGTCAAGGAGCAGGACAGATTGCCATTGCTATTACAATGGACAAAGTGCGATGCAAACTCAAATATCTTAATGTGGATAAATCACCTGGACCAGATGGACTACATCCCAGAGTCCTGAGAAAGCTTGATGAAGAGATAACGGATGTATAGGTCATGATCCTTCAAGAATTACTTGATTTTGGCATGGTCCATCAGGACTGGAAAATTCCAAATGTCATTCCACCCTTTGAGAAATGTAGGAAGGCAAAAGAATGGGAAATATAGCCTATTTATCCAAATTTGGTTGGAAAAGTGTTGGAAATTATTATTAAGGATGAGGTTTTGGGTTACGTGGAGACCATTGATATTATAAGAAAAATTCAGCAAGCTGCCTTTAAAGGGAAACCTCACCTGCAAATCTGTTGTAGTTCTTTGAGGAAGTAACAAGCAGAGTATACAACAGAGTGGTCACAGTCTTGGATTTACAGAAGGCATTTGATAAGCTACCACACATGAGGCTCCTTAACTAGATAAAATCCTATGGCGTTCCATAAAAAGATAATGGCACAGATCGAGGATTGGCTGACAGGCAGGAGGCAGTGAGTGGGAATAAAGGGGGCATTTTCTGGGTGGATGCCAGTGACCAGTGGTGTTCCTCAAGGATCAGTATTGAGACTCTGAGACAGTATTTCCCATTGTCAATGATTTGGACAATGGAATTGATACTTTGGTGACAAAGCTTACAGATGATACGAAGATTGGTGGAGGGATAGTGTTGGGGGAGCAATGCAATTGTGGCAGGACTTAGACAAACTGAAAGAATGAGAAAAGAGCTAGCAGATGGAATATTGTGTTGGGAAATGTATGGTAATGCATTTTGGTAAAAGGAACAATAATGCAAACTATTATCTTCATGGGGAGAAGGTTCAAACATCAGAGGTGTAGAGGGAATTAGAAATCCTCGTGCAAGACTCTCAGAAGGTTAGCTGACAGATTGACTATATAGTAAAGAAGACAAATGCAACATTGACATATATTTCAAGGGGAATAGAATATAAAAGTAGGCAGAAATGCTGAGGCTTTATAAGACACCAGTCAGGCCGCAGTTGAACTATTGAGCCCATAGCTCAGGAAGGATGTCTTGTCACTGAAGTGACTCCAGCAGAATTTCACTAGGATGAATCCGGAAATGAAGGAATCAAGTGAGGAGCATTTGCCAGCTCTAGGCCTATACTCACTAGTATTCAGAAGAATTGGCGGGGTCGGGGTGGTGGGGGGGTAGATCTATTTGAAACCTACTGAATGTTGAAAGGAATAGATAGGGTGTATCAGGAGACAATGCTTTCTCTGGTGAGGGATCCTGAACTCAAGGGCACAACTTCAACATTGAGGGTCGACCTTTTAGAACAGAGGAAAGGAGGATTTTGTTTAGCTAGAGGGTAGTGAATTTGTCGGCGCTCTGCCACAAACTACGCTAGAGACAAACTCTTTGGTTAAATTTAAGGTGGAAGTTTAGAGTTTCCTGATCAGTCAGGACATCCAGAAATATGGCGAAAGGGCAGATATGTAGATTTCAGTGGGATCCAGGATTAGCCATCAGCAGTGCGGATTCGATGTGCTCAATGGCCTAACTCTGATCCTATACTTTATGGTCTTACGAAATACTGAATCCTGTTTTCCTTAAAGAAAATATATCCTTAGAATTTTTCTCTGTCTGCTGTGTTATTTTTCGCCTGTTATTCCTCTTCTTCCTTCTGCTCTTGGAAAAAATAACCTAAGTGTGTTCGAGTGTATAAACTGTTGGTGGACCTCGGAAGGCAGCTGCGACCAAACATTGTCCTTGTGTCTGAGTCTACGAAGCAGGTCGTGATGCTGGAGCTGACAGTCTCATGGGAAGATGACTTGGAAGAGGCCTTTGAAAGGAAGCTATCTAAGTATGCAGGACTGGTCAGCAACTTCCAGCAGGCTGGATGGAGAGCGAGGTGTCTCCCAGTGGAAGTTGGTTGCAGGGGGTTCGAAGCCCGTTCCTTAGCCAGAGCCGGCAGCAATTTGGGTATCGAGGGGGGAGAGGAAGAGGAGAGCCATCCGCAGTATCACCGATGCGGCAGAGAGTGCCTCACGGTGGCTGTGGCTCACGAAAGTGGAGCCATGGAGTCATGCGTAGCTAGATACCTGGACACAAGCTGGGGTCTGTTCAGCTCCGGCTGGGTCACCTGGAGAAGGGTGTATGATGTTGAAAGACCCGAAACACCCGATGATTCCAGGAAAATCACTGATGATGTGTCTAGAAACATCAGTCGATGCATGCTCACAGTTTTCTAAAATTTATCATTTTAGAACTTATTTTTCTCGAAAATTTGCGTTTGAACAATGACATTATGCCAAAAGAATATGTTGATATAGGTAATACAAAGTGGTCATTGCCTTTGTTATATTTTTACTATTAAGCTGTGTTTGGCGAATTTTCATAAGCCTTTATGTAAATCCTGTCGCATATTCTCCGATTTAAACATTATTTATTTTGTTTGCTTGTACATATACATATACATTTCATATTCATCAGTCTGTTGTATTGTTTCCTGCTCATCTATGATACATTCTACCAGTTCTCCTGCACATTACGTTTTTTAATAATTTCCATTTAGCTCGTATTCAAATTGATCTTATATCTTTCTAAAATACTTCTACTATTTGAATAAATTGATTTAGCTTTACTGACATCTGCTGTAGGCAGCCTAAGGTCCCAGGGGATCGTGGGTTTGTGCCTCTGGTAGACTGTGTCCTCTTAAGGGCTCATGCCTGTGCGGGAAGATTTGAACAACTAGCTATTGCCTTTGAAGTGCGTTTCCCCTCTCCACATCACTGATGTAGTCCAGTTCAGCTTAGCACCAATGCGGTCGCAGAGGTAACCAGAATGAAGTTGTAAACAACATCAAACTGCCTTCAGGTCCCCGGCTCCGGATTTCTCCCTTGGGGTTTACACCCAACGTCTTTCCCAAGCGTGGGAATGGCTGCAAGGCAGTGGATACTTAAAATCAGAGTTTTCCTTCTCCATGGTGCGCCAACATCCAAGGCTGAAGAGCCCCACCTGCTGACACAACCGTTTTTGAGGTACCTGTGATCTTCCTTTGCCCATTCTCTTGTCAGTAGAAACAGTTCCGTTTGGCTTAGTCCCTGACCCATACATGAAGGCCAAGAGCTGGACTTGGTTATCAGAAGCTGTTAGGCTGTCACACCACTTGCAGCATTTTATAGGTAGTGAGAGCTTATTCCCTGTACCACTCCAGGCTATGACAACTTTAGTAATCTTTACCAACATAAGAAGTAGGCCATCTGGTCCATCAAGCCACTAGTTTCTGAAATAGATCCTGGAGACTAGAAATTTGCAAACGTCACCCCGATCTTCAAGAAAGCGGAGAGGCAGAAGAAAAGAAATTATAACCCAATTAGTCGGACTTCAGCGATTGGGATTATGGTGGAGACGATTACTAAGGATGGGGTCTTGGAGTACTTGGATACACAGAATAAAATGGGCCGTAATTAGCATGGTTTCTGCAAGGGAAAATCTTGACTGACTAATCCGTTAAAATTTCTTGAAGAAATATTACCTGGGAGATATTCAGCTCAATCCACATGTTGAGCTTGGAAAGATGTTCTGATGTACCTTAGTTTCAGATGACTGGCTCATTTATCCCAGCCTTGTTCAAGACTCTGGCACAACTCTTAAACATCTCACTTGAGTATAGGCTGAGTGGAGTTTGAAAGTTCTTCCCGTGCCTGCGTGGCTTTCCTTCAGGTGCACTCGTTTCCTTTCTCAGCCCTTAAATGTGTGTTATTGTAGTTTATTTAAGTTGTTTTATTTTTTTTTAATTGCCCTCTGTTCATAAAGGAGTGGTAGACTGTGAATGAGAGTTGATTGGAAATATAAGCAGTTTAAAATTAGTTTCAAAATGGTCCTTACTAGATGGCTTATTTAGATTGTATTTCTCTCTACTCTTTCCGGATCTACCTCATCATGCTCTTTTACTATGCTGTTCAGTTGAACAAAATCATCCCTCATTCTACTAAGGTTCAAGGTCTCTGCCTTTTCCGATATGACTGTGTCTTTGTCCCAGGGATTAACTCAGTTATTCTATTGTGAGCCTCCTATAATGCAAACATATGCTTTAAGCGGACGTACCGGAACTTGTACTGTTCATTACAGGTGCACTTTGCACTGTCCGGGCAATTTTCTAAACTCCAACCCCCTTGCAAAATCTACTAATCTGCCATTGGCTGTCGTAACCGCTTGTTGCATATTTCTACAAACTGTTGCATATATTATGCATCCTCTGTGCCATGTATACATTTCATATACAGTCGGCATATACAGTTCCGCATGCGCGAATTCAACCAGCCGCGAATGTATAACACCCGGAATTGCTCTTCCAGCATTCGTTGCTCGAGCATTGTTGCCTTCACATCTCGTTCGTTCGCTCCTTTGTTACTGTGAAAAAATGGCTCCTAAAAAGCAATTACGTGGTCAAAGGAATTACTCAAAGGCCATTTGCATTGTAGAGAAGTTTTTCAGACAATTTTCTTCAGTAGGCCTAGGCCTCTGACGTAACACTTTCCTTGCCTGCACAACCCAAAATGATTAGCCTTGCCGGAAATTACTCCTTTTATCCGCTTTCTCCAACTTTCTTGGGGGTGGCAGAAATGGTTTCCTAGATAGCAAATAATAACTTGTAAAACTGGACAGCAATTTCCTGGCTATTATAATTTGATCCTTTTTAAATTAGAACCTGTATCTGCTTAACTTCCTTTACTATCATGTCTGTCTGAGCAGCTACCTTCAATAATGCTTATATCTGTACCCTATAATTCTCTAGTTGACCTCTGAAAATATGTCTCTAGGTCAGGGGTGGGCAAACTTTTTGACTTGAGGGCCACAAAGGGTTCTAAAATATGACAGGAGGGCCGGACCAGGAGCAGATGGACGGAGTGTTTTGGTAATACACCTCATAAGAGAAAATAAAATATCATGGGATATGTAGAAAACATGTGCTTTAATTTCAATTGAAAATGAACAAATGCATTACAACAAAATATCTGTCTTTGAAGTCCCATGGTATTTAGCTATTTATTGAAATGACTTTTAAAACACTGAAAATTAAATGAATAAAATAGAGCTTTTTTAATAGTAACAGTTATTATTTTAAAGCACTGAAAATTCTGTTATCCTTCAAGATATTATCATCATCACTCTCCTCCTGACTGTATTTATTTCAAAAACGGTAGGGGTTGCAGGTCTACTTGTCCTGCTCCTTCTTATTCAATTGTCCCCTGTGCCAAAACTCAACAACGACCAGCACAAGGACAGAACAGTGATAGCGCGCCAGTATGCGGAGCGTGTTATTTGATCTGGAGCGCATTTTTTATTTTGAGAACGTACGTGCACCTGCGCACTACTCATGTCCATCACTTAACAGAAATGACATGTAACATGTAAGGCTTATTGAAAAAAATATTTTCAAATGCATTTTTTACATAACACAACGAAGAAACTTATTTTTAATTTCAGTGGGAACAGATTTGTTGGTCTCCCTTTTTAGCCAGCGCATCAAAGTCTGGATTTACTTTTGTTGTAGCGATTCTCAGGATGGATCTGAGGTGTTGGTCAGTTAACTTGGATCTGTGGCTAGCTTTGTTGATGTTCATGACGCTGAACGCCCGTTCACACAAATAAGTCGAGCCGAACAAAGAGTAAAGCGCAAATGTGGAGTAATACGCTGCACCTCAACAAAGGTCAATGTATATAGAGTGCGTCATCTATTGGGAAAACGCCAGAATTGCGGGGAAAAAACGTTAACAAGGTTTATTAATATAATTTCATCAAGTTCTGCGGGCCAGATTAAAAAGCTTAACGGGCCGCATATGGCCCCCGGGCCGTAGTTTGCCCATGCCTGCTCTAGGTATTTATCATGTTCCATTTTCATTGTTTGGCTAACTTATCAGTTGATATATATCCTGAGACTGAGCCCATTATCCACAGAATCACTAATTTGTAAAATTACTAATATTACCTCCTGCATTTCATAAAGAAGTACACCGGTGAATATAGACTTCCATTCATAAATGTAGCTTCCATCATCAACTGCTGTTTCCAAGAGCCAAGTAAATTTCAGTCCCAGTCTGTTTTGGATTCCATGAGCTCTTGCATTGTAGATAGACTGCACCGTGCCAAGTCCTGAAATCTCTCCCCCATCCCCCTCCCCCTATTCTTTCAAAACTTGATTAATTCCCCTTTGAATACTTCCAGTGACGTAACCTGAAAGTTCTTCTGAGATAGAAAGAATAAGAGTTTCACTGAACCCTGCTTAAAGAAATTGCTGGGTTTAAATAACCATTTAAACTGTAACCATATCCTCTCATTTGTGATTCACTCACTATTTCAAAAATACTTTTTGAACTGAATACCCTCATGTTAGGACCCTCTCATCCCAAATCTTAGGCAAGTGAATCTCTCTGCTTTTAATAGATGCATTCTGTCATATGTCAGGGAATTATATCTGTAATATTACAAACACATTCTCTCTAACATCCTGCAAGGTTGCAACAATTCACAGAATCTCTACCTGCCTGCAGAAAGGACAGAGTGGAAAATTATTTCCTAACTTACAGCTTCACGCTGTGTGAGCATAAGTGGAAAATAAATATTCTGCTTGGTGGTCTGCGATACTGGTGTTCTGCAGATATGTGTTTGTCATTTTTTTATTATTGACTTGCTTGAAGAAGTGGAAGCTTGAGGTAATAAGTCTGCAAGTGACATAAAGGTTAGTGGTATTATGGATAGTGTGGAATATTGTTTTAGGTTACAACAAGATATTGATAGGACACGGAGCTGGGCTGATAAGTGTCAGGTGGAGTTCAACCTGGAAAAATGTGAAGAAATACGCTTTGTTAATTTAAACTTAACAAGGTTAATGTCAGGATTCTAAGCAGTGCGATGAAAAGGGAGATCTTGGGGTCCATGACTATAGATCCAACAAAGTTCCTGCACAAGTTGATTGGCTGGTTAAGAAGGGGGATGGAGTTGTGGCCTACATTAGTTGGGGAATCGAGTTCAAGATACAAGAGGTAATATTGCAATTTTATAAAAGTCTATTTGGAACACACATAGAATATTGTGTTCAATTTTGTGCTCATTATAGGAAGGATGTAAAATCTTTTGACAAGGTCCAGAGGAGATTTAGTAGGTTGCTGCTTGGATTGGAGAACATGTCCTTATTCGGAAAGCTTGAATAAGTTTGGGTTTTTCTTTGAACTGTAGAAGGATGAGAGGCTGTTTGAAAAATGTGGTTGAAATTGCAAGAGGCATAAAATAAGTGGACAGCCAATACGTTTTTTTTTCATCCTGTAATAGGATAGAGCATGTTTTAAGATGATTACAACGGGGATATCAGAAGTGCGTATATGTGTTTTTCCCCCCGGAAGTAGTTAGTGTCAAGCTAATGCCTGAACTGGAGGTAGAGATAGACACATGAGAAACATTTGAGAGACTTTTGAACATGCCTGTGGATGAATGTGCAATGGAGAAACTGGAAGGGAAGGATTAAATTGCTCTTCCGGTAGATTAACAGGTTGGCAGAATATTGTAGGCTGAAGGGCCTGTACACTACTATACAAGATATGTCCTATATCAATTCTGTCATCATGCTGAATGAGAAGAAAGTAACTTTTAATTCAGGGACACTGGTAACTGGATAAATGTCATAGCAGCAAACTGGGTAAAAATTGGTAATTAACAACAGAGGATTGGGGTGATGGAAAGAGAAAATAATATAAGGGGAAATGATGAGTAGACAGATAGTATATGTATGCGCGTGAAACAGAAATAGACTGAGAAACTGATAATCAGATAGAGCAAAACAAGGGAAGTGTTAGTGAAAAGAGGACAGGAAAGTAATGTGCACGGAGTAAAATGCCGAACATGAGACAGTGGTGTGGGAGAGAATGAGACTGAAAACAAAGTGTGATATTACTATTTAAGTAAACTGCCATAATTCTCAATTTCCTATTTTTCATTATCTCATTCACCCATCATGTTTGTAATCACCTCAGTCATAAAATATTCATCTTGGTTTAAAATTCCCTCCATGGCTTCCTTCCTCCCTATCTCTGCAATCCTCTTCGTTACTATGAGCTTTATTTTTCTTTCTCAGCTTCTATATTTCTCACCTCTCGGTTATTGACACAGGGAAGGAATTGAAATTGTAAAATTGTAAAATTGCAGATAGATTCAATTCAACCTTCCTCAGAGACTCTTCAAATGAAGGCTGTAAAATATGTTGGAATTCTAATATATGCTCAGTATGATGGATTTAGGTGAAGATAGATGTAAAGAGCTGGAACGATTCTCAAACACCTGCTGTGAGTGGTTCGTTTAAATGCACTGTTCGTGGATGGCCAATTTTATTTAACCATACCTTTTTGTCAATAAAAATAGAACGATGCCTATTACTTAATGTTACTTTCTTCTCATTCAGCATGATGACAGAATTGATATAGGACAAACCTTGTATAGTAGTGTACAGGCCCTTCAGCCTACAATATTTTGCCAACCTGTTAATCTACCGGAAGAGCAATTTAATCCTTCCCTTCCAGATTCTCCATTGCACATTCATCCACAGGCATGTTCAAAACTCTCTCAAAAGTCCTAATGTGTCTGTCTCTACCTACAGTTCAGGCATTAGCTTGACACTAACTACTTCCGGGGGGAAAAACACATATACGCCCTTCTGATATCCCCGTTGTAATCATCTTAAAACATGCTCTATCCTATTACAGGATGAAGAAAAAAACGTATTGGCTGTCCACTTATTCTATGCCTCCTGCAATTTCAATTTCAATTCCTTTGCAAGTCTACATTCCAATCCTGCATGTTTGTTACAGATTTAGTGTACAGCCTGAATGTGCAACACTGACTCAATGCTGGGGTGGGAGGGGAAGATCCTGCAGATAGATTCAATTCAACCTTCCTCAGAGACTCTTCAAATGAAGGCTGTAAAATATGTTGGAAATGTAATACATGTTCAGTATGATGGATTTAGGTGAAGATAGATGTAAAGAGCTGGAACGATTCTCAAACACCTGCTGTTTGTGGTTCGTTTAAATGCACTGTTCGTGGATGGCCAATTTTATTTAACCATACCTTTTTGTCAATAAAAATAGAATGTTGCCGATTCGTTAGAACTGTCTGTTTCCCATTCTTGACTGTGCACGTCCCAAGATGTTGTTTAACACCAGCTTTCCATTAAGATCCAGTAAGCAGAGCCCACAGATCAGTGATGCCTCTTAATAATATGTGTATGTTTCTTTCTTAGGAAGCCCTCAGATTGAAAGCAATGAACTAACCTTGTCAGACGTCAAGAAAACCTCTGGAGAATAGTTGCAGCAGAATATTGATCAATCACTAAAAATAAGACTGAAGAAAGAGAGTAATCTTGCGCTAAGAAGTGTTTGTTTTACCTCTGAGTTTACACCCTGCTAAAATATTTCTGCTGTTCCTCACTTTCCCCGTATGTCATCTTAAATTTCTTCATTATTGACTGTCAAAACACTCCATCTCTTTGCACTGGAACACAGAGGTAGGCTACCTACCCTGCTCTTCAATGCAGTCACAGAGTCAAAGGGTCACAGAGGACCTCTGCCATCCCTTTACTCCATCCTGCTCATGCCAACCATTGGGTATCCATCTTCCACTTATTAGCATATGGTTTGTAATTATTTGACCCTTACTGATTCAAGTGCTCATTATAATGTTTCTGAAACAGACAGCATGGAAATAGCCGCTTGAGTACAACTCATGAATGCTGAGCAAGGCACGCATCCTAAAGAGCACTGTTTGGTTTGTATACTTCTGAACCTTCCCTAGCGACTTACCTGTCCAAGTGTGTTCAATGTTTTTATCTTTAGGTTGTCCCAACTTCCTCTTCTGGCAGTTATTATCCACACACACACACACACACACACACGAATGTCATCATAAAGAAATCCCCCTCATATCCCATTTAATCTGCCCCTCTCTCCCTTAAATAGGCACTCCAGTTTTGGATTCCCTTTCACTGGGGTAAAACCTGAGTGCATTTACCCCACTCTATGCCTCTTATGATTTTATATACCTGTCCAAGATCATTTCTCATTCCTCTAGGCTCTAAAAATTTAAGTACCAACCTGCCTGATCTGTCTGCTTCATTCAGGCCTTTGAGTTCAGGCAACATTCTCATGGAGAGTCCAGGACAAGAGGGTACAGCCTCAGAATAAAAGGACGTCCCTTTTGAACAAAGATGAGGAATTTTGTTAGCCCGTGATTTGTGAACCTGTGGAACACATTGCCACAGACTACTATGGAGGCCCAGTCATTAGTTTATATGTAAAACTGTGTTTAATAGTTTCTTAATCAGTAAGGATGTCAATAGTTCTGGAGAGAAGGCAGAAAGGGTTAAAGGGGAAAGTAAATCTGCCATTGCCAAATGATAGAGCGGACTCAATGAGCCAAATGGCCATATTCTACTCCTGAAGGTCTTTATTCAGCCTCACCAATGTCTTGCACAACTTCAGTAAAATGCTGTAATAATCTCTGCCTTCACAACCCTCCACCCTCTAACCACAGTCTTGGTGCAAAATTTGCCACCCATTCCCTCTAAACTCATATTCCTACCACAGACCCATGTCCCCGAGTTATTAGATGCCACTGCCTGGGTGAAATGTTATAACTGTATTCCCCATGTATGCCCTTCATAATAGATTACATTTCTGTCAACCTTTCCTCCCCCAGAACCACATTTCTGTTCATAGGAAGGCAAATGCTATTTAACATAATTAAGACACTTCACTATATATCATCCTGGTGTAGATCTTCTGCACCATATTCTGAATAATCATATCCTGTCCATGTTGAGATATCTTGTTCTTTTTCTTCAACAAAATACATGAATTTTGTTTTCACCAGTATGTTTGACCAGAACAAGAGGGCATACCTTCAAGATTTATGGAAGTATATTTAGAAAAGAGATGAAGAGAAACTGATTGTTCCAGAGTGTACTGAATTTATTGAATTATCTGCCAAGGTGAAAAATATTTGTAACTTTATTAAATTTATATCAGGCACATTTTGACAGAACTTTGCATAGCAGTGGAACAAAGGGTTATGCGGGAAAAGGCAAATAGTCAGAGCTGAGTCTGCAGCTGCAATAGGCATGATCGTATAGAATGATGCAGCAGGCTTGATGGGCCAGATAACATATTTCTGCTCCTATTTCTTTTGTGTGAAAACAATACACCATATTAATGACATGACCTTGCCAATGCTTTATGGAGCAATACTATACCCTGTGTTTTCTGCCCAAACTAATGAAGGCTAGCATCCCATATGCTTCTATCGTCCTTCTCTACTGGTACTGCCACCATTTACCAGCTGTTTCATATCCTTCTGTGGCCTGAGACTGTCCAGTCTATCCACAACGCCATTCAAACTTTGTTCGTCTGCGAATTTACATCCAAGCAGTTATGCCATTAAGGTACACAACAAAACAGTAAAGGGCCCCCAAAAAAACTCTGTACCATCACTGGTCACAGGTTTCTGATAATAAAATATTCCCTCTAGCATTTCTTCTGCTTTTGTTTTGTTAGCAAGGCAATTTTGAATCGAATTTGGCCTACATCTCATGATGTCACGAGGTGGAGGCAAGGGTGCTGGGAGAGGACGCACAAGTAGGACAAAAGCATGTCTTTCTTAGCTACAATAAAATAGCGTTTATTACTCGCTACACAGAAGATCGGGAAATCAAGGAGGACGAAGAGGAACACGAACCTCGGACGAGGGGACTACGGACTTGGATCGCCGCGGACCTGGGACTTGGGAACAGGGAACTGGGATCGCCGCGGTCATGACTTGGACGGTGGGAACATGGACAGCCGCGGACTTTGGACTAGGAGACTAGGACCTTGATTCACCGCCGCCAGGCACTTGGACACCATAGATCGCTGCAGCCAGAAACGTGGGCACCAAAACACAGGACAAGGAATTTTGAACCAGAACTCCTCCTTCAGATCAGGCATCGAGCCGGAACTCTTCGTCGAGGGGTAGACACAGACACTGGGCATGACATCGAGCCGGAACTCAGCCTTCAACTCAGGCACCGAGCCGGGATTCTTCGAGGGGAAGACACGGACAAGGTGCAGAAACGTCGAGTCAAGACTCCGCCTGTCTTGTATGAAAGCTCACCTGATGTGGTAACCGCAGGAAGGTTAAATATCTCAGTCCCAGGTTGAGCATTAGCAATGTCAGACTCCCCGCTGCCAGAGGAATTCAACTTAAGAAATAACTCTGTTTCTTTGACTTCACCATTGGGGAAGTATTTTCCAGTTTAGTGGAGACCGTTGGTGAATAGCTTATGTTTCCTGTTGATCTCGAGTCACTCCTTGCAGCAGAATCTGGGGCACGACCTCTTCGCGCAAGCAACGGCATCGGAAGCCATTTATTACTTGGGGGCAGCCCCTGTTCAATAGGCTCTGCTTCCCTTTCCCTTCGCTAAGGAGCCGGGACTACAATCTGGCACAGGAAGGCGAATTGCTGGTACTCCGATGCGGGCTGGATGACTCTGGCTTGTCGTAGCGGAGCGACTTGCGAAGGCTTCTTAACACTCTCGCCCCGAACAGCTAAAGTCAGGGGCTTATAAGCTGCCGGTTCGGGTCGAGAGTAGATCACCCAAATTGCCAGCTCAAGGGACTCATGAAACGGAATTAGAAGGGGTCAACGAGTCAATGGTCCGGATCGCAACCTAACTAAATTTAAAGGGGATCCGATCCGAACCATGACACATGGACTATAACCTTTAATTCACTTCAGTTTTAACTCCATGTGGTTCTTACTTTCCTATTCTTTGAGGTAGAATTCTATTTTGCGGCCTTCCATTAGTTGGACTCGACTATGAATATTGCGTTCCAGCTGTCTATGTGTATGCTAGGCAGGGCAGTACGATATGAAATGCAAGCCATTGCCGCTGGAGCAATCTCTTCTCCATGCAGCTGATGAATCCAAAGATACGACAGAGACCGATAGAGTTTGACTTCACTGATGTCGCAAGAGTTGCCAGTCATTGTTGAAATCAATGTAGGACTACCTTAGGGACACCAGTTCTGTATTTTCCCTCAGTGTTTATTCCCACAGTACTCTCCATAAGTGGATACGGCCGCAAGACATCGGAGGTTTGAGATCAGATCTTTCCTTTTGGATGAGTTGCCTATCACGGCTGACAAGCACCATCTCTCACAAGTGACTGGCACGAAGGCACCATTAAACTGACTTTGCCTTGTCCTGTGTGGAAACGGTTCCCCTGAGCTTAGCTGCTAAGCTACATGTGAGGGCTTGGAGCTGGACTTGTTTGACAGTAACTATATGAGATGCACACTATTGGGAGCATTTAATTGTTAATGGGAGCTTATCCCCACTATTACTTCCAGCTATGGCACCTTAAGGAACCTAAAATTCTGTTAAGTAATCTGATATGTGACAGATACTGCCAGTAAGTTCCATATATTAAACTACTGCACGGGTTTACTATCCAATTGGTTACAGGTTCAATAAGAGAGGCAGTGAGCAGGTACAGGGACATCTGGCAATTCAGATGCTTTACAAGTGAGATGGAAGTTAGCGCCAAGTATTTATGTTGAGTGAACTGCAAGACTGACAGGATTAATGAACCCTGGTTTGACAACTGATTCTGAGATTTATTTTAGCAAAGAAAAATTACAATATCCCTTTCAGATACGTTACAGAGGACAGCACTCTGGAAGAAAATCAGGAGAGCAAACAGTGGATATGAGATATCCATGGTAGAAAACAACTTGAGCATCCCAAAAGATTCTGTAAGTATACCTGAGTAAGTGTTACAACAGAGAGAGTAGATTCCCTGGTGATTAGTGTGGCTATTTGTGTAGACTGACATGAGAAGGATGAGTTTTGACCACACATCTAAGAGAAGAAACAGACCATTCAGCCTAGCGATTCTGCGCTGTATGATTTTTTCAACTCTATTCTCCTGCCTGTTATCCATAATACTTAATCCTCTTATGAATCAAGGATTTATCAGTTTGTGCCTTAAATATAACCCAATGAATTCACCTACACAGCGCATTATGTCTACAAATATCACAGATTCACTACCCTTGCCTGAACAAGTTCATCTTTTCTCAATTCAGAAGGGATGCCCTATTATTCTGAGGCTGATATTCCACTAAAAGAAACATACTATCCACATCTAGTCTATCCCAGCCTTTCGGTAACCAATAGGTTTCTATCTGATCTCCATGATCCTTCTGATTTCATTGCATAATGATCCAGAGAAATGAAACACCTCTCATATGTAAAGAATATCATTCCAAGAATAATGTTTGTAAATCTGTGGATACAGTCCAGTTCCACTGCATATTTCCTTTATTGTTCAGAAAAAACTGATCTGCAAGTCAGTGAATTTCAACAAAACAAGCACAGTGGAAGCAGACAAACCAATAGTTTTCGGTTTTGTCATGTGCTTGAAGGAGATAGAGGCTGCCATTTTCTGATACTGTCCTGCATCCTCCATTTTGTGAACTGGCATAGCTTAGCTCGATCAGTGTTCTAAATTTACACAATGATGCTCCAGATAATTTGTTGGATGAGAGATTATTTCCAAATATGTTTTTTTTTATGTGTCCTTGATTCACATACAAGTGTGTGAATGGTGTAGTCTGTGTCTGTCATGAGATATTCGAGCTGCTATCTGGTTTTATTTGGAGTCGAAGAGAACAAAGAACCATAAATTTCCAGTTGGCAGCTGTGGATGAAGGCAATAAGTGGATGCTGGCTTGATCCAGAGCCAATAAAGTATTAAAGGTCAGGCAGATGACCTGTAACCAATAACATAATTTGAGATTTGAGCTGTTGAGTAATGAATACAAAAGCAGAAGCTTCAAGTGTTCTAGCAGTGATAAATCTACCGACGCATCATCACAGGTGTGGAGGACCCCAAGAGCACGTGGGTATCAGAGGAATGCATGGCCAGCACAGACTCCTTTTCTGGTATTAATCTTTTCTATTCTTTGACTGTTAATGGATGGTCAAGAAAACTTCATAGGTGTGTATACAGGTATTCAGTTGTATCAACTAACATGTTCTTCGTTTGAGATAATACAGGTACATGTCGGAAATTAAATATGCTCTCTGTGTCTCCGATCATTATTGCTAACGGGTAGATCCTTCTGACAACTTGGATACATATACCTGATTTTCACACATATTCCAAATGCATGTCTGACCAGTACCTTATAAGGCCTCGGCTTTGAAACTATTTTGCTCTTGATACCAATTTTAACAGTGATTTGCTTTCTGTACTGTAAACTGAATCTGAAAGTTAATCTTAAGGGAATCTGGAAATGGAAATCCAAAGGTCCTTTGGATCTCTGACTTCTGAATACAGTCCCCATTAACAAATATGTCTAAACCATTATTCTTTCCATGTACTAAATGATATATTCAGTTGATAGTGAAGCAGGTTACAATGAATTGAAAAGCGATTTTTTTTAATCAGTGAAGGCGATAGGCTGAACATGAACAAATGATTTCGACTTGGGTAAGAATGAGGTGACGCATTTTCGACTGCCAAACAAAGGTATGACATCTACAGGGCACTGAAGCTGCACATGTTGTGTAAAATCAGCCACGAAAGCGGATAGGCTGGTAAAGAAGACATTCTATTTGTCAGGGCATTGAGTTTGAGAGTACTTTTTCATGTTTCAGTTGTAAAGTCTTGGTGAGGCTGCACTTGGAGTATTTATTTACCCTGCCGCCTTTTCATCATCATTGAGGGGAACTGAAAGGAAATATCTTCATAAATTGGGGCACCTGTCTGCATATGCCGGAAAATAACAGACAGCAAAGGTAGGACATGAATATTCTATACTTCCCAAATATTTTTGGTTTACTGTTGCTTTGACTCACACATCACATTACCAGGGATCAACCTCCCTTTTCTAGCATGACGTTAAAACATAATAAAGAATTTTAATTGACGATGCGCAGTGAAAGAAAATAGGGTCTATAAATTCAATGCAGTGACAAGTAATTGCAAAAAATATTCAGAACTATTTCAAGCTAAAAATATTTTTTTTTTATTTCATTATAATAAAACGATTTTCATCAACAATTTTACAATGTGCATCAGCAGTCAACAGTTCACCATCTCATTGTTTTTTTTTTCTACCTTTCATTGAAATTGTTAGTCTTGGAACAATGACAGCAGCTTCTAGTCATCAGGCTTAATGTCACTTCGAAGAAGTATAAGAAGCCACATAGAGCAATTTGCAGTCTGTTTCGTTGATTTGACAGCAGTTGGACGACTGGACTGAAATCAGGAAATACGATTATGGAGTGGTAGTGGTGAATATTATGACTTTTTTTCTACAGTGCCGTATGTCACTCACAGATTTCTTCCTGCAACCAAAATCTCTTGATATAATCGTTTAGATTTTCAGATTCAGTTCAAAATAATTCATACATCGTTCCTGTTAAATCCTCATTACAAGTGCCCAGGAATGGATTTATAACCCAACCTGGAATGTGGATTTAGAAAAGATCCTATGGCATGTATTTATGCAGCTGACCCAGGTGGGCGAATTATACTTGAAGACTATCACCTAGCATTCTTTCTTTACTCTTCAATTTCAGAGATGTTTGGAAATTGGGAAAGGTCACGACAGCCGATGTTGCATTTAGTTGCACAAAGTGAACAGTCAATGGGGTTAGTTTGAACGGAGAAGTAGAGATGCCTGATATGACTTTGATAAGATTCACATTATTTATTTGCCATTCAAATCTAATTTCTTTAAACTTTGCGAATAAGTCTGACAAATAAGAAATATAATTCCAAATATTATTGAGTTTGTTACTCCATGAGGCATTCCAGACTTCAAAGAATTTTATCACAGTTTCAAAGACATTTATTTATCAGCATCACGTATAAAACCAGTTTCCTTTTGAGGGACGGCTACCTTCCAAGTGAGGGTTTGGCTTATTTACTGTCGAAACACCTTACACCGTGTCGTTCGTCGATTGGCACGTTCGAAGGATGCAGCAGCACTCTCCGATTAGTTGGCTTATGCGCCGCGGCACCAATTTCAGTTCCCATACCTTGGGGGTTTAAGAATAGCACATGCAAGAGACAAGTCTCGTTTTTTATTGGACTACGTGCTTGGGGATGATGATTGAGCTTTGAGCAAGTGACTATTTGGAGTTTTCCCTCAGGATGGAAGACTGCAGGAGCTGGCAGGAAGTGATGGATAAGACAGAGGTAGGGAACGAAAGTTTGTATAGGGTAACAAGAGTTGTATCAAGCAAAATGAATGGCACGTTTCTGGGAAATGGAAAATAAGTGGCCACTTAAGGATTGTAGTGACTTATCGTCCAATGATAAAGACGGTGTACAGGATTTAAATAAGGGAATGGAAATAAGGATTTAATGAAGTTCCAAAATGTGGTCCTGTTTCTGATATCAATCCATTTAAATTATTCAACAATTTCAAGAAAGCTGTAGGAATTAGGGCTCGCGCATAACCTTTAAGAGATGCGATACCCCTAGTATTCTATAAATATAGTGAGCAATGTGAAGACGTTTTGGTTTTCCTAGGGGAGGAAGGAAAGTAACAGCAAGACGGTATATTACACAGAAGTGCCTATGGGTTATAATCTCATGAGTCCCCTAATTTTATCCATGAACCACGTTTAAAAATGATTTAGTAGGTGGAGAGAATCTGGACGTTAAACTTTTTAAATGCTTTCGTAATGGAGTCAAAAAAGATAGTTCGTCAGTGTTGAGTAAATTTGATGGAAATTTTGTGAATACGGCTAATTTAGGTTATGTGAGTTATCTGCTTCGAGTCGAGTACCACACCCACTGAGATGTTTTCAATACCAAAAGTTTTATATTATACGTTTTCATAGAGTATAAGATAGCTCAAGCTGTGGTTATAAAAGTAGCGAGAAGTGTAAATAAAATGTTTTTAAGAAAGTACTGGGTTAGCATTGGAAACGAAACACAAGTAGGGAAAGTTTGAGGTCTGATGCATCATATGGGGAGGGTAGAAATCTTGATGAATTACCTATTTTGAATGATGGGGAGAAGTTTGTAGTTACTCACTGTTTATTTGCAAAAACATGTCGC
This sequence comes from Hypanus sabinus, assembly GCF_030144855.1. Taxonomy (NCBI): domain Eukaryota; kingdom Metazoa; phylum Chordata; class Chondrichthyes; order Myliobatiformes; family Dasyatidae; genus Hypanus; species Hypanus sabinus. Next base: position 117,934,436 of record NC_082713.1, on the reverse strand, counting down.
AATGCACATAGTTCGGCCAAGGTACGTAAAGAAGTGATGTCATACAAAGAATCAGAATTAGCAAGCAATCCTCAGATTGCCGAGTGAAAAAAGACAGTGAATACGTACACAGTGCTGGAAGAACTCAGCAGCTGAGGCAGCATTCGTGAAAAAAAGAGTAGCTAAAGTTTCGGGACGAGACCCTTCATCAGGAATGGGGTGGGGGAGAGAGGGCCGATACCCAGTAATAGAGATAGGGGATGGGGAAGGGCTAGAGGCGCCAGGTGGGAAACCAATCAGAGGAAAGGTAAAGGAGGGAGGGGGAGGGGATAAGCATGAAAGAACTGTAGAGATAAAGGAGCAGAAAGTTGAAAGGGGAGAGAGGCAGAGAGGGACCCGGGACAGGAGGAGGGGGAGGGGAGGGAATTACCGGAAATTGGAGAATTCAATGTTCATACCACCAGGCTGGAGGCTACCCAGACGGTAGATGAGGTGTTGCTCCTCCTACCTGGGTTTGGCCTCATCATGGCAGTAGAGGAGGCCATGTATGGACATATCTGGATGGGAATGAGAGGCCGAGTTGAAGTGGGTGGCAACCGCGAGGCCCTACCTATTGTGACGGACGGAGCGAAGGTGCTCGACGAAGCGGTCCCCCAATCTGCGTCGGGTCTCGCCGATGTAGAGGAAGCCGCACCGGGAGCACCGGATGCAATAGACAACTCCAGCAGACTCGCAATTGAAGTGTTGCCTCATCTGAAAGGACTGTCTGGGGCCCGGATTGGTGGTAAGGGGGGAGGTGTGGGGACAGGTGTAGCATTTGCGCTTACAGGGATAAGTGTCGGGTGGGAGTTCTGTAGCGAGGGACGTGTCGACCAGGTAGTCGCGGAGGGAACGATGCCTGCGAAAACCTGAGAGTGATAGGGAGGGAAAGATGTGCTGAGTGGTGGGGTCCTGTTGAAGGTGCCGGAAGTTGCGGAGGATAATGTGTTGGATCCGGAGGCTGGTGGGGTGGTAGGTGAGGACAAGGGGGACCCTGTCCCTGTTGTGGTGACGGGCGGATGGGTTAAGGGCTGAAGTGCGGGAAGTGGAGGAGATGCGCGTGAGGGTATCTTTCATGACGCCAGAAGGGAAACCACGATCCTGAAAGAAAGAGGACATTTGAGAAGTCCTGGAACGGAAAGCCTCATCCTGGGAGCAGATGCGGCGGAGACGGAGGAACTGAGAATAGGGAATGGCATTTTTGCATTGGGCAGGGTGGGAAGAGGTATAGTCAAGATAGTTATGAGAGTCAGTGGGTTTGTAGAAGATGTCAGTGGATAGTCAGTCTCCGGAGATGGAGATCGAGAGATCAAGAAAGGGGAGAGAAGTTTCCGATATGGAGCAAGTGAATTTAAGGGCTGGGTGAAATTTAGAAGCAAAGTTGATGAAATTGACCAGCTCAGCATGGGTGCAGGAAGCAGGACCAATGTAGTCGTCGATGTAGCGGAGGAAAAGTTGGGGAGTGGTGCCAGTATAGATTTGGAGCATAGACTGTTCCACATAACCCACAAAGAGGCAAGCATAGCTGGGGCCCATGCGAGTGCCCATGGCTACACCCTTGATCTGGAGAAAGTGGGAAGAACCAAAGGAGAAGTTATTGAGAGTTAGAACAAGCTCCACCAACTGGAGAAGTGTGGTGGTGCTGGTGGGGACTATTATCCATAAAGTAGCGGAGGGCTTTGAGGCCTTCTTGATGTGGGATGGAGGTGTATAAGGATTGAACATCAATGGTAAAAGTGAAGCAGTCGGGGCCGGGGAATTGGAAGTTATTAAAGAGCTGAAGGGCGTAGGATGTATCCTGGATGTAGTTGGGGAGAGTCTGAACTATGGGGGATAAAATGGAGTCCAAGTAGGCAGACACAACTTCGGTGGGGCAGGAGCAGACTGAAACTATGTGTCTGTCGAGACAGTCAGGCTTGTGGATCTTGGGGAGCAGGTAAAACCGAGCTATGCGGAGTGTGGGAGTTAAGAGTTTTTTGTCTGAGGGAGGAAGGTGTCCGGAGTTGATGAGAGTGGAGATAGTGCGGGAGACAGTGGATTAATGTTTTTTGGCAGGGGTAAGGACGAGGATGTGTCAGAGAGCTGCCGTTTGGCCTCAATGAGGTAGAGGTCCGCCCGCCAGACTACTGCGGCACCACTTTTGTCTGCAGGTTTCATGGTGAGGTTGGAGTTAGTGCGGAGAGAGTGGAGGGCAGTGCGTTCAGAGCGAGTGAGATTAGAATAGGAGAGAGGGGTGGTGAAGTTGAGACGGTTGATGTCTCGGCGGCAGAGATGAAAAGGTCGAGAGCAGGTAGAAGGCCCGATGGGGGTGTCCAGGAGGAGGAGGAGCGTAGAAGACGGGATAATGGATCATCACTGGGGGGAGGGGGGAATCCCTGGTGAAGTAGTAGGCTCGGAGACGTAGGCGGCGGTGAAGAGTTCAGCATCATGGCGGGCATGGAACTCACTGAGGTGGGGGCAGAGGGCGACAGAAGTGAAGCCCTTACTGAGGACAGAGCGTTCCTGCTTGGAGGTCGAGTTCACCTTGTCTGAACCTAAAGCGGGTTATTAATGGTGCAAGACAGAGATCCCTTGGGAAATATTATATTAGTTATAGTATATTACAAAGTTATCGGATTCGACACTTATGTTAGTTTTGAAATTGTTTCATACAATATTTGATGATGCTTCTTGGAAATTACCGTTCGTTATCCCTGTATTGAAGCCTGGTGAGGATCAATCAGACACTTTCAATTATAGACCTATTTCACTAACCTCACATGCATGTAAGATAGTGGAACGAATGATTATAACAGGCTTTCTTATTTTCAGCAAAGTACTGTTAAATTAGCTGATGCCAACGTGGATTTCATAATGGGAGATTGACCATGGACTTGGTGTTAAGTTTGCAATATGATATTCGTAAGACCCAAGTTAATAAAGCACCAGTGGAAGCAGTTTTCTTTGATGTAGAGGAAACTTGTGATAAGTCATGGACACAAGGATTCCTACTTAAACTCGAAAAGATGGCAACAGGTGAAAGAATGTTCAATTGGATTAAAATGTATTATGCGATAGAAAGATACAAGTTAGGGTCGAGACAACTTTATCAAAGGAGTGTGCAATACAGAATTGGACTCCCCAGTGTAACGTGTGTAGTTACATTCTTTTTAGCATTATACTGAATGATATTTTCTTGAATGTTGGCTTAGGAATTTCCAAATGGTTGAATGCAGATAGTGCAGTTTGTACGAGAGGAACGAATATAAATGATATATTTAGGAAAAGTGCAGGCAGCTGTTAACGAAATAGAAAGAGGGGGACTTCGTTGGGTAGTTTAAAAATTATCTAGCAAATCCGAAGTTATTTGTTTTTTTTCTAAGGGGACATTAAACCCGCAATTGATAGCAAGTTATATTATATCGTAACCAGGACCGAATGGTAAGGTTTCTAGGTATGTTGATGGGCAGAAAGCTCAGATTGAATGTGCATGTGAATAAAATTCTAGAGAACTATAAATAGCCCTTAATGTGCTCAAGTGCTTATCTGGGTGTCACTGGCGTGCGAGTAGGAGGTCACTTAAACAATTGTATAGTGCTTTAATCAGATCCGCATTTGATTATGCATATGCTCCTTATTGGCAGCCTCGCAATCGGTCTTAAAGTCCCAAGAGTTGTTCAAGATCAAACATTGGGTTTATGTCGTGTTCTGATTAAGTCATCCACATTCGGCATTTCCAGCAGAAATTAGTGAAATACCTTTACATCTGCGCAGATTACAATTAGCATTGTTTTATTGGGTTAACGTAGGAGGACATCAAACGCAGTCATCAAGTATTGGGAACATTTAGTATAATGTTGGGAGCAATGCATTAATAAGCTCTTCAGTTTTCGGTGGATGGAAAATGAATAGGTAAAAATTTTAGGCTGTTTAATGTGGATTATGGTCCCAATGTAGCCATTTCTTTCACCCTTCCTTGGTATTTCTCTTTGTCTCTGGCTTACTCGGGCCTTCAGGGAAATGTCAAGATGAGGACTGACTGCTTATCAGTGGCACAGGACGTTCAGCAAATTATGCTGAGTAGATATTATAATTTTTTGTATATCAACACAGAAGGCTGAAAGGGTTCAGTGGCAGGTCGTACATGTGTTTCTCTTTATATTCCAAAGTTTCGAGTGACTATTAAGAAAATATTATTCAGCAACGTATCAGTACTGATTTCTGAGATGACTGCTATCATTTTAGCCTTGGAATGGATCGAAGAAGTTAGTCCTGATTATGTACGCCTGTGCTTTAATTCGTTGTCAGTCATGGCATCTATTAAAACCGGTAATTCAAATTGCAAGCCAAATATTCTTGAGATTGGACAATATCTGTTAAGACTACAGGTGCAGGATCCAGGCCAGTGTACACAGTGGCATGCGAAAGTTTGGGCACCCCTGGTCAAAATTTCTGTTAATGTGAATAGTTAAGTGAGTAGAACTGATTTCCAAAAGTCATGAAGTTAAAGATGAAACAAACATTTCAACATTTTAAGCAAGATTAATGTATTCTTTTCGTTTTGAACAATTTTAGAGTAAAATAAAAGGAAAGGAGCAGTATGCAAAAGTTTGGGCACTCCAAGAGCTTTGGGCTCTCAGACAACTTTTACCAAGGTTTCAAACCTTAATTAGCTTGTTAGAGTTATGGCTTTTTCGCAGTCATCGTTATGAAAGACAGGTGATGCAGATTTCAAAGTGTTATAAATACCCTGACTTCTCTAGCCTTGTCCCAACAATAAGCAGCCATGGGCTCCTCTAAGCAAATGCCTAGCACTATGAAAATTAAAATAAATGATGCCCACAGAGCAGGAGAAGGCTCTAACAAGATAGCAAAGCGTTTTCAGATAGCTGTTTCTTCAGTTCGTAATGTAGTTAAGAAATGGCAGTTAACAGGAATGGCGAAGGTATAGTTAAGGTCTGGAAGACCAAGGTAACTTTCCGAGAGAACTGCTCGTAGGATTGCCAGCAAGGCAAAGCAAAACTCCCGTTTGACTGCAAAAGACGGTCAGGAAGATTTAGCAGACTCCGGAGTGGTGGGGCACTGCTCTACTGCGGAGCGACACCTGGACAAATATGGCCTTCATGGAAGGGTCATCAGAAGAAAACCTTTCCTGCGGCCTCACCACAAAATTCAGCATCAGAATTCTGCAAAGTAACATCTAAAGAAGCCTGGTGCATTTTGGAAACAAGTCCTGTGGACTGATGATGTTGAAATATAACTTATTGGCCACAATGAGCAAAGGTATGCTTGGAGAAAGAAGGGTGCAGAATTTCATGAAATAACACCTCCCCAAAGGAAGTGGATCGATGATGCTTTGGGCTTGTGCTGCAGCCGATGGCACGGGAAACATTTCACTTGTAAAGGCAATAATAAATTAAATTAAATTAAATTAAATACCAGCAAATTCTCGAAGTAAACATCACACCGTCTGAAAAAAAAAGCTGAAGATGAAAAGTGGATGTATTCTACAACAGGGTAATAAACACACTTCATAATCCACAAGGGTTTCCTCAAGAGGCGGAAGCTGAAGGATTTGCCAGGACGGTCACAGTCCTCCGACCTAAACATCATCGAAAATTTGTGGATAGATCTTAAAAGAACAGTGCATGCAAGACAGCCCAAGAATCTCACAGAACTAGAAGCCTTTTGCAAGGAAGAATGGGCGAAAATCCCCTAAGCAAGAATTGAAAGACTCGTATCTGGCTACAGAAACAGTTTACAAGCTGTGATACTTGTCAAAGAGGGTGTTACTAAGTACTGAGCATGCAGGGTGCCCAAAATTTTGCTTGAGGCCCTTTTCATTTTCGGTACTTTGAAACTGTAAAAGATGGAAATAAAAAAGTAATCTTGCTTAAAATATTAAAGAAATGTGTCAGCTTTAATTTTATGCCTTTTGGAAATCAAGTCATCTTTTACTTGCTTAGCTATTCATAGTAACAAGAATATTAACCGGGGTGCCCAAACTTTTACATGCCATTGTGTATTTTATATGGGTTCCCGTCAATATTTGGGTTGAAGAAAACGAGGTGGCCGACATCCTTGCCAAGCAATCGCTTAAAATTACAGATATAAATGAAGCAGTGTCATTGCATAAAAGGGCGATGGAGGCTTTAATTAATAAATCTATTCAATCACCAGTGCACCAAATTTGGGATAAGGAAAAGAAATGTCATTGAGTATAAAAGGACAGAAGATTTTATACTTACACGTTTAAGTATTGGGCATACATGGTTGAATAATTCCCTGTTCAGAATTAATATGCATGAAAATGGCACCAGTAGTGAGTGCACTTGTCAAGAAACGGTGCATCACATATTATTTTAATATAGTTCTTATAATGTGTAAAGGAAGCATTTAAATAATCTGGGACAGTCAGTGTTTAACATCGAGAGTTTATTAGCATGTCACTAGCATCGTAATGTATATCAGTGCGTGTTTGACTTTTTGAAAAGCATTAGAGATTTTAATATTTTTTTCCGTTTGGGGGAATTTAGTGGATGTGTTTCCTGTCTTTACCCCACAGTCAGTAGATCGCGGTAACACACCTTATGTTGGTCGACTAACCATCTTTAAATGTCACAAAGGGGAGAAGGAAAAGAAGATTTAGTCTCTTTGGGTCCAGGGCCCGCTTCAGTTTGAAGTCGCCACAGGTGCCGAATGGCTATTGGTAAAAGACTGTTGCAGACATAGATATTTCCTCCCCCACACCCCGTCGTTTACTACGTTAAGTACTCGTTCGCAGCATGCTTAGTTCTGCCGTGTTCTAACTTGGGGAGATTTAATAGAGTGCCTGTTGAGGTAAAAGAGTTACTGAATATTTAATATTTTAGCTCTGTGTTGTTTAGGATAGTTTAGAGCAGCATTTGTTCAGCTAGATCCCCGGTTTAGTGTTTCACTGTTTATAAATAAATTGTTAATGCGCTCACTCGCATTCAGAGTCCTCTGTTTTGCCCACTAAATCGTCGAATCTGTTTCGTCGTTGCACTGACTTCTGTGTGCAACAGCAAGCAATAGAACTCGTCAACATTCTCAATTCAATGTTCTCGAAATATTGAAGAACTGTGAAAAGAAGATCTATTTATTTACGCTGTGATTAACAATATTTAATGAATGTGCAACCGATCACGTAGGGTTCTTTTTTTATTATAACAAGATATTATCCTGGAATTACGCCGTGAACTATAAATATGTTAGCTGCGGCTTTTTTTTTCCCAAGATTCTAATAATACCAAGTGGCAGCCGTTTCTTTATGCTATACGATCTATTGCACTAGGAAGAATGTTGGTGAGCGGAATGTCCCTCTCATTAAAAAAACTGCACAGGAGCCTAAAGAATTTACACCCTTTTCGTGTATTTTATGATATGAAAAGAACTAAAAAGCTAAGGTTCCTCTCTTGGTACTCAGAATCTCTCTTCCTGCTGGCAGATCAGTTCTTCCCCAATTGTATAGAGCTTTCCGGATTTAACAATGAGCAATTAAAATGTTGTATGAAGCACGATTGTCGTCACGGTTTTGTAGTAAAGTGTCGGCAAACACATTTGAATCCTTTAAAGTTTCTGATAGTTTGCATGAAGTGACTGAAAATCAGCCAAGTTCTTATACTGTATGCTTTATCAGAGTATTCTCTACCGATGTTCAAGCAGCCTGGACGCGTCGTTTCACAAACAAGAGAAAATGTGCAAATGCTGGAAATCCAAATAATACACACAAAATGCTAGAGCAACTTAGCAGGCCAGTCAGCATCTATATAAAAGAGCACAGAAACCCTTCGGCAGGGTTATAACTGGACCTGAAACATCGACTTTATCTCTTTTCCATACATGCTGCCTGACTTATTGAGATCCCCCCAGCATTTTTTGTGGACGCTTCGTTTGCCTGATTTGAAAAAGGGAAAACAAGTATCACACAACAGGCACATTGGCTGCTGCTGATTGTTTGGTGCTGGCATAAATTGACATTTCAGATACTGTCTACACTCTCTTTCGCCTACTTACGTCATTTTAATTGTGGATTAATGCCTATAGTTTAAGTCCAACCTGAAGCGTAGCGATCGATAAAGTTATGACGTCATTATAGTTCAGGCGAAAATCTGTATCTTTGTTTGAAGCTACATAAAATGGGGTAGCAATATCTCGATTGGGCTGTGATCTGGAGAAATGTGGTCCAGACTATTTGAAAAGGCAGATTCTGAACTCTACCCCTTTGAAGGCCAAAGTAAAATTCACAGAGAATGAATCGCTCTGCCATTAGCGTAGGGAAATCAGACTAGTTAACAATGTATTCCAACAATGACGGTAATAATGCAATAGATGGACCCGGAAAAAAAAAAAAACTAGATTATGTTCAGTCCGGATTTCTCATGACATGCCAAATATAGATTGTTTTCAACAATTACTACTCGCTGTTAGTAAGGTCTAATGTGAAGGTGGGTTTGCAAGAGATAAGTTGATTACGTGATCATTGTAATCAATTTTGAGGCACTGAGGATGAAAGCTTATAGTAAGTAATTCATTACTTTAAATTAGAGCTGTAATCCCTCAGCTGCCACCCTTGTGACTGATCCGAAATCTTGCTGCCCCTTTTGATTTATTATGCCCATAGAAACTCCGACCACGGCAGAGGGCGCGATAACTAAAGTATAAATCCTCGCACAACAGCACAAAACCACTGTTGGACAATCATAACAGGACTCACGTTGGGATAAAACAAAAAAAATCAGTGTTTAGAGCAGCATTTCAGTTGACGAGACGGTTGGGGAAGTTTCGAAGGTAATTTGGAAAGAAAGCCGTTTGGAAGAATTAGGAAGGGATGGGAGGAGAATAGAATTAGGTGAGGGATGGTGAGTACAGAAGGTAGGAGAATGGTACTAGGAAGGATGATGAGAGAAATAGGGAAATTTGTAGGGAGCGTTATTAAGGTTGGGGAGGCGAAACCTTTCTAGTGGATTGTACACTGCCCTCTCACTCGCTCATCACAGCCTCCGCGCCCGAACTCTCTGATTGTTAAACCCCCTTACCCTCGCAACTCGGGCTACTTCCGCGCGTTGTATGAAGTAGCTCGCCGGCTATGTCACCAATAGCCTGGCACACAAGCCACTTCACCTGTGACGTACAGCCTTGCTCGTGGGCTTCCGGAGCTGTGCCGGCCGGAGCACACTGAACAATAATGCTACCTGACGCAGAACAACGTCCAGAGATAATCGTGCGGGCACCCTGACGTATGATAATGGGGATTAATGAGGGGAAGAGCTGCACATGGAAAATCGGAAACTGTCCGTCCATTAGTCACATGAACTCTCAATCAAAGAGTGCAGAAATTTATTCCGGAACACCAACGGGAATCGCTTCAGTTGGGTTAACGTATGAGAAAATAAAGTTAGTCGCCCATAATTAGAAACATCAGCAGATTCTCGGACGCATTGCATTTGTATTGCTTTCTGCTTTGTTTGGGCAGCAATTAAATTGGCTCAATAGTTTGGGTTATTTAATATGGAATATGGTCCCAGTGCACCCCATTCTGTCACTCTTCTATGTCTTTTCTCCCTTTGCCGCGGTTTAATTGGACCTTCAGGAAAACATCAAGATCAGAAGTGGTTCGATATCGGTGATAAAGCAGACATTATGGATTTTCACGTGTCTACACAGATGGTTGAAAAGATATGTCTTCCATATGTTTCTGTTTAAGTGCGTTACATGTAAACATTAAGAAAAGCGTGTCAGACAAAGTATTAGTACCTACGTTAGAGACGATTACAATCATTTTTGCCTTGGAATGCGTCGTAAAAAATACGTCCAGATTTTAGACTTGTGTGCTTTGATTTGAATCGGTTTCGACATCTATTAAGATGGAAATTTCAAATTGTTATCTAGGCGTTCTTCGTGAACGGTAGAGGCTGGGTTATTCATGTACCTATATTTTTTATAGGTCTCTGTCCAAGTTGGGGTTAAAGGAAACGAGATGGCAGACATTGTAGCCAAGCAATCAATTAAAGTTGATGATTAAAATGTAATGGATAGAGGCGGATGCCGCATCAAAAGCCTTTTTGATAACTGTAGCAACAAAGTGATAAGCCAAAGGAAAAAATAAAAGGACGGATTCATAGAAAATTCAGAGGATGGAGGGAGCACAACTGGGAGATGGGTATAAACGGAGGGAAGAAGTTTACGTATTGGACATAGAAGATTGAATAATTGCTTGTTCAGAAATATATGTATGATATAGAATTTGCAGGGAGTGCAGCATATATTGTTTGAATGTAATTGCTATGATGTGAACAGGTAACATCGAACTGCTAAATTGAGATCTCTGGGGCAATGAGATTACGCTTCAATGATAACCCGAAGTCAATGTAACGAAGAAATAATGGTGAACATGAATTCAACGTTTTAGTTAATACACTATCGAAGTTTGTGAATACGTGACCGAGAAGCAGTAGCCTCTCTCACAGAGAGCAGGATGTAGTGTAGGTTGAATCAATAAACAAGTGAATCTAAATCTTTAAAATATGGACGCGTTTTACCAGCTAATTCCAATCACCAAGATTGGAACATATTTGCTAGAGGAAAGCACGGTTTCCAAATCGAAGGTATTCTCTCCACGCTACGTAAAGAAATGGACAGCACAAGTACAGGCCTATATGCTCCTGATGTCTGTGTGAAACATCATGGCAGACTACTTATGTTTGTACACGAGACATTTTCTTCAGCACATCTGTCTCAAAGCACTTAAAGGTCACTATGGTATGTGCATCTGTCATTACCCGTAGCAACCAATTTCAAGCGACTGACGCTCAAAAAGTCTTTCCACTCTAATATCCCTTAAATATTCATCCACTAAGTATTTAAAGCACATCCTTACAATCAATGTTTCTACTCTGAGAAAATATTGACTGTCTACCCTATATCTCCGTAAATATTATAGAGTCAAGTCAAGTGAGAATCAAAATATTATAGGCCGTTCGGCTCATCTGGTCCATGCCAAGCAGGATACCGTATCCAATCTAGTTCCACCTGCCAGCGTTTGTCCTATAAATTGCTAAACCTTTTCAATTAGCTGTATTTAAATGTTGTTCGTCCTTTCTTCAACCACTTCCGGCAGCGGCTCATTCGAAATTGTACCACTTTCCTAAAAAATGTAGCTCCTCCAGTTCCTAGTAAGTAACTCCCCGTTCGACTTTAAGGTACACCCCAGCCTTGGGGAAAAAAGGTCGTGTCTGTTTACGCTATCCATGTTCTCATAGTCTTACCATTTAATTAATGTAACATGCTCGTGATACTCTTTAACGTTTTTTCCAAATAATTTACATCTCTCCTACAGTAAGTTGGCTGGAATTACACGAACCATTCTAAATACCATCCAGCAAACATTTTTTTTTTAATATGATAATAGTAAGAAGATGTCAACTGTTAATGGCCGGACTAAGAAAGTCAAGCGTTCCACACGTCCTGAACGCTTAATATTCTTGGATACTATTGACTTCCATCTCATGATCCCGCCACTCATCAATGCTCGTTGAGGTTTTGCTTCGAACCGTTTATACTTCACTTACGTTTATCTTTAATGGGAACAAAACACTTGCCTTAGTAAATGCCATGTCCCATTTCATCGGTTGTGTCTGTAACTGATCCATAATCTATTTTGTTTTGTAGTCTTTCCCTCCATTTCAGGAAAAAAAAAAGCCACCAGCATTTAATACAAATGCAATGACTCCCGCAACTGGGACAACTGCAAAGACTACACCTCCTACCACCATTTATTCTGTAATAATTGCACCGATTTCCATCACGCTGTCTGTCTCCGCCTCATTTATTGTGGTGTTAAGGCTTTCTCAAGGAGAACTTCTGAAATGTCGTCGTTTATCCAAATAGGCGACCTCCCTCTTTTGTAGTTGATAGATCTTGTCCTTCACATTTTGTTTATCTCTGGACCTTTGATTCTCCATAGCGTCATAGAAATCAGACAGAGAGGTCCCTTGGCTCTCGCCTTTCAAACCACTAGTCTCCAAATTACCCACATCCTGTTCCGTCATTTCCATATGTCGCAAATCCCATCACCAATTAAGTCTCCCACTAATAATTCCACTCCTACTATCACACACAATCATCCCTACTCTCTTACCTGCTGCCACCGATTGTCCAGTCCACTTAGCTCCTCCGCTCTCATCCCTGTTTACTTCCTCTACTCTAATCCTACTCTCCTTTTCTTTCACATCCGATCCTCCCTCTTCACAGATGACACTTGTCATTGACCTACATCTATCTAGCTTGTTGCATTCTTGCTTCTCGTCTACCTTAACCCTTCTGACTGTCCCCTCCTGATACTCCCTTCTCTTTGCTCTTCATTGACTGCCCCCATTCGTTCCTCTGAGTCATCACTCGCCACTCCTCTCTGTCCATACCGCTCTTCTTCTGCCTACCCTGCGTCCACCATCACCTCATGATCCACCGATCTCTTCTTTTGCCATCTCTCTTCTTTCTGAATATTCCCCTTTCCTCTTTCAATCATGTCCTCTATTCCCTTCTCCCCCTACTCGCTATAATTCATACTACTCCCACATCACGGTATATTGTGTGCATTAGGGATATCATACTTTACGATGGGTGTGAATAGGCTGGAGGGACCATATAAGACTCACTATAATCTTGCATGGTCTTGAAGGGTTAGTCAAATTATGGTTTGAATTAGTTGTGGCTGAATTCTAAGGAAGAAAGGTTGAAGATTGATCACAGAGATGTTCTTAAAATGCAAGGCGGCGGGATCATATGATAGATACTCACAGTTTTTTAACCAGCCTAGATGAGCTTCTAGATAGAACGCATGGGGTTAAAGGAGGAGATGAAAAGACGTTAAATATGTTACTGGCAAGTTTTCGCACAGAGTGGGTTACTGGAGGAAGAGGTAGAGGCACTGAAAATTGCAACTAAGAACTGAAATCTGGAAATAAGCATGAATTGGAAGCTTTTAAATGGACAGGAGCTAACAGTGGACTAGTATTTTTAAGCATATTGATCACCATGTACAATACGTCTTAAAGGCCTCTTCCAGTGCACAATAGCTCTCTGCCTTTGGGACCTTCCTCAGTGCATCTTTCATTGCTGCAAGCTGCTCTTGAGCCATTATATTCTCTCGCCCCTAAACTTCCACCTTTCCCCTCTCTCATCACACCTCCCACAGCCCCTCCCCTATCCATCACGAACGCCTGCGCTTTGGCACACCGTGTCGTTCCTTCGCTCTTTTCTGCTAAGTCTCTTGTTTCTGCCTGCCCCTTATGGCTGCACACTTCTCTCAACCACATCTCATCTGCATTCAGTTTTTTTTTAATTTCAGAAGCCCCCTTCTTGATTCTCTCCTTATCTCTAACCTGTCTAATCGTACGCACTCTCTGCCCCCTTTCCGGTCTACTTCCTGCAAACCCTTTCTATATGCATCCAATCTTCCCGCATTCCAGTCAGTACCTTTACTTCTGCTGCGCTCTTCTTATTCTCCTCCCGCGGCACACGAGGTGGCATATTCGACGCAGTCGCTGGAATTCTTACAACATTATATTAACCTGTGCAAAACTAGTTTAACTCACAAGATCTGCGAAAACGCTGTTCTTCCGAGGGGTGTTATGCATTGTTTTTCCAGAGTACCACACTCGACTGGTCACAGGCTAATGTCTGCATGACCAGGCCTGTGATTGTACAGCTGAAGTTCGAGTATATTGTGTGTCAATTCGAACCAGGCGTGGTCTCGAGGAGAGCTGAGATGCCGGAAGTCTACGACATGCAAAAAAAGATGCCTCTGTTTTAGTCACTGTATACATCTGAAGGTTCGCGATTGAGAGTGGACGTGCTGGGACTCCTAACGAATGCTGCAGTACAGTTCTGATGCATCAAGTGTAGATCTGGAATTCGATTTAATCTATGCAGTTTTATCTGACCTGAAAGATTAGAATCAAAATAAAATTAGAATTTTATCTTTTCTTATACTACGTGTTTCTAGTGCTGATAATTTCTTTTTGGTAGAATGTATTTTGCAACGCTTTACTTTGCAAAAGCCTCTAACAACTTGCAGCGAAATAAATGCATTTCCAAAGTCGCTGTTTTTATTTAAATTAGAGACATATAGAGAGGTGGCAAATATCTCTCAATTTTGGGAGAAGCAGTTGCTGTGTATTTGTTTTGATATAGATTTCTTCCATGTCAATTTGCCTCTGAAACAAAAGAGCACTTTCGGCCTGCCTCATTTTGCCACAACAACGTTGCCGCAAAAACAGCGTGGCGATTCTCCAACTGAAAATGCAACAATACCTTGTCGACAAGGGTGATTCACAATCTTCGCCCCTCACTATAACAGAAGACTCTTCGGTGTACAATAAAATTGCTTTAAAAGGAACAATTTCGGGAATGCTCGGAATTCTGGGAAACATTTTTGACTCTGATATCTTATTTTAGAAAAAGTCTTATGGAGTTGGGATGGAGGAGCTTCTCCACAGATCTTTGGTTGAAATCGGTATGCAGAGAAGAGGTTGACAGCGGATGAAATGATTGTACGTGGTGATAGATTCCTTGTCTGTACAGTTCGAAGAATGAGAACATACAATACAGAAGGGCATCTTTTGGTTTAGGAACATGCAAACCTAAGTGTGCTCATCTGCAGGCGAGTAAGATTTTACTCAAGTAAGGAAATATCTGGAAATAATTTATTTAAAAAAAAACAACATCCAGGAGAACAAAATAAATTGTTTGACACAGAAGAATGTTCTATGGTTGGGAATGAATGGGAGGATTCATCGAGTGAGACTATCTAATGTCACTACTGGAACATATACGCATATAGATTTATTAATCTATAACATCAGGTCCGAGTTCGCAATGCCCATATTTAGCTTGATGATTCACCATTAACTTTATTAAATCAATGCAAGATTTCAGATTAACTCAAAATTTCTCCTCTAAAAGAAAAGTCAACTTTTATGACTATAACACTCTGTCCGAGCATTGCCCGTCAAGAGCTACTAAGGCGTATCAACCTTTACATTTGAAAGCAGAAAGATGAGCCCTTACTATCAAGTTTCCATAGAAAGTGTCTGGCATATATGACATGATAATGATGAATAATATTTCCTCTTTATGGGCGTTGAGTGCCTGCATGTCTTTGCATTAAACGTCAGCAGAAAATAACAATTGAATTTTGTCTGGGTAACCAGAAAGAAAGACAAAAACGGCAAACTGTTGTCGGATGTAGGCCAGAAGATCAGTAAAGCCAAGCTGAGAGTTAAATAAACACTCTTATTTGGCAGAGGAGGCTCTACCGATTAAATGACACAATCTTGCTTCAGATGTTCCGGTATGTATTTGCGGTATATCAAGTGTTAAACTACTTCAGTTACAAATAAGTTAAGTAATCATTTATGGTTTCTGAAATGATGCTAAGAGCAGTCTCAGTCCCAAGTCAGCGATCCCGAGACTTAGGCAAACAATTCCTGGATTCGGTTTCAAATTCCACCGCATTAAAATGTTTTTATATAGGTATCTCAGTATGGAATCAAAGAAAATTGATGGAAAGGAGTGAGTGCGCATCTGTCAAGTCTACCTGATAAAATTATTCAGTCCTTTCCCACAGTTGTTATGGCCGGAAATGGAAACTCAGATTAGTTAATTCATGGAACAGTTTTATTGCTCTGCCGAATGTACGACCAGCGGCACTTGCTACATATATTTCTGGCACATTATCAGTTATATGGGCGTTACGTCTTCTGTTTTCCTCTATGACAGTAGTAATAGTTATGATTAGATCGAAGTTCCAGTACTTGTTGCTACCTGCGAAACCCTCCCAGTCGTTGGCCATTTACAAGAGCAGGATTCCAACTGAATTTGCTGCAATTGCGTTTGAGTTACACTAAGGGGTTTTATTAATGAATCGATAAACTGCGATGACGGGATACGTCAGGGCCGTCGTGATCTGCGCTCTAAATTTTGACTGAGTCGCAGTATAAATAAACGCATTCGTGCAGCAGCTGAAAATTCTCAGCAGGAGACCGACTTTCGCAAATATGAATAGAGAAGCATTCCGCTCTATTCCTGCGACGAGATAGTAGAAGAAATACAGAACACTTGTCAACCACAGGAAAAGGAAACTGCCCGAGAGGCTGAGAAGTAAAATCACAGATTTCCTCCTGCTCTCCATCTCTGGGTCACTGCGTTTTGCTCCATTGTTCTGACTCTTCAGTTTCTTTCGGACTCTACTGGCCACTAAAATGTGTCTGACTGTCAAAGTGTTAACCAGTAAAATTGCGGCGAAAGGGAGGAACGGTGATAAAATCTTATCGAGCCAATCAAATGCTGACCACCATGATTCATTTCGGACACTTCTCTTCAAACGACAGAACCATGGCACATTATTGATAACCATGGTAGGTTCACGTGTGAAGGAGTAAGGAATATTTTTCAGACAGAACAGAATGCCTGTTGTTGTAAGAACCAAAGCTGCATTTTTCCCAGTGCAATACTTTGTCTTCAGCTTCTGGCAACAAATAGCGATGAATCGATCAAAGGTGAAGGTGACGGTGAACCAGACCGAGCAGTCTGCGGTCGCACGAGCGAGCAGGTAGATACCACTACACACAGGGGTGATGTGTATGAAGCTGAGTGGGAAGTAATACGAATTAATCCGAGACAAAATAACTTCAGTTACAATGACCAGAAGATCCGATACGGCCATGGACACCAAGTAGCGAGTGGTGCAGTCGGAGAGGCCACATTTTCCCCGGGACAGGATCCCAATAGCCAACAGATTTACTGCATGGAAACAATAAATAATAAGTAGTTCAAAGATGAGTACACCCACGGTTTCCACAAAGGCGTGACATTAATTAAAAAGAACGGAAGGTTCCACTGCCCACTATGTTTCTTACTAATCTTTAAATTTAAATCAGAGGTGACGGGTTTACCGACAGTCAGGATAGAGAAGATTGTGTCTAAGTGTTCATGGTGCGGGGAGACAGGTAAGGAGAGGGGAAGAAGTAGAACACAGAGCTTGTAACAGCTCTGTTTTCTTTTTTATACGTCATAACCTATCTGTACGGAACCGAGTTATGATTCCTGGAGAAAGAAGGAGCAAGTCAATGCCCTACAGGTTTGTGCGCCGTTTCTACTTCATTAGATACTGTCAGGACTATAGACTCGCTGATTCGGTACGCCGCCACTGTCCGTTAATAAACTGAAACCAATTCCACAGCTACCTGCGCGCACAGTGACTCCTGGGCGCTATATTAAGTAACTGAATGCATTTGGTAACCAAAAATGAGTACGCCTTTAGAGTGGATGGCGATTCATAGCATACACCAAAGTTCATATACCGATGGTGACCAAACATCAGTACAAAGGCACCATGGGCACTTACATGGGTGACCTGTTCTGCAGAAAAATAACTTCGTGAAACATTCCACGGGAATCCCTCCAGGAGAACTCGCTTCGAGAAGGTTTAGATATTTTAAAAAAACACAAAACGTGCATGGTGACCTGCTAAAAGCCAGGAGTTTCAAATAAATAATTACAATTGGTCATATATTCCACCAAAGTTAGGATGTAACTAATGTTGTCTCAGTACGTGATGAATAATATGACAAGTTGATACATTGTCAATATGAAAGGAATTATCAAACTTAGGTAGGTAAGTGAAATTATCATAGTCGCTTACCAGGTACTCCTATGATGGCGATGAGTACGTATAGTATTTTTTCGACATTCTGATATGTTTCTCGCATTTTCAATATTCTTCGTACAACTGTCACAATTCCTAGAATAAAGTGTCGAGCGCCAGAAACGTAGGGCTTTTATACAACTGTGGACATCCACTAGGGGATATGAAGTTTCGACATACTGTTTAAAAATAGAGATACTGACATTATGTGCCAACTGATGAAGACGACAGCTGCGTGAAATTGCACCCAAGATGGGCGGAGTTTATTTCAGCGATTTAATTGTGAAGCATCAAGACGGGAAATTCTGATTAAGCCGAGGGGTGAATATTGGGAAAAGTATCCCGGCAGCACTATAAGCGTTGTTCCAAACAACAGCTGATGTATTTTGACATACCAGGGGTGATTGATAAGTTCGTGGCCTAAGGTGGAAGGAGATGATTTATTAACTTCAAACTTTCTGCATAATTACTCAAAGCGTTGACCTGCATGTTAATGTAACGAGAGCTGTATAATTGATCTTCTTCTACCTAAAGTCATGAACATAAAAATCACCCGTCTTTGGACTCTTTCGGGAGGTGCAATATCTATATTCTCCACGACCGCTGGACGAAGTGTGTAAATGTAGGAGGGAACTATATTGAAAAATAACTGCGCCAGGTTTTCTAAAATTTACTCCTACTTTAGGCCACGATCGTATCAATCACCCCTCGTATATTATTCTGCGTGAGTATTTCACCTTCACAAATTTCTCGCCAGCATCTGGCCACCATGATGCAAAAGGGCATTGAAAGATTGGAATCAGTCGGCTGTAAAAAAAAATTGCGTCTGCCACCTTCAATTGAATCATTTTATACTACGGAATGCAATACCATAAAACACTGATTTTATAAATTGCTAAACACGTTTTCGTCAATGTTCACTTTACGATTAACCTAATGGTTAATGCACATTTTGGCATTTCATTAAAAAGATTTGATGTTTGGAGCTTCATGTATGAAAGCAGCAACGAACTACCAAGATAGATATCCCAAACTGTCCGTCAGGATCCCAGAGCGCAACTCAGAATTTCATGCACAAATGTCCTCCACTGTGATCGTTTTGCATGCTGTGACATGGTTCAAATGTTTGAGTTATTCCGAGTCTCTATTATGGCTAAAACTAACGCTCCCAAATGGAATGAATAGCCAGGGCTGTATCAGTAAAATACTACAATACTCTGATATGGTCTGATTAAGATCGACTATGTTCTGTTCACGCCCTCTTGCAAATCTTGAATCGACAAGCTCTTTGACAAGCTAATATATATAAATATTAAATTCTTCCCCGATTTGGTCTCAAATTGTGCCCAGAGCCATATCTAATGATCTACCTTATTGAACTTCCTATATTGCCCCCTCCGCCTTTGCTTTTGATCTAATCAGTTCTGATATATTAGCACACAATTCTTGCCTTCTTGTGTACGTTCAGGCTCCTCCCTTATAAGTTTGATTTGCAATGTTCGCACGCTTCCAAAAAGCTTGGTGTCTCTTTCAACTTCATTCCGATAGCTGTTTTCTCTTTGTCAGTTGTATTCAGCGGTGATGATCCAGTTGTTAACAATTGTCAAACCAATTATAATGCTGTTCACTTCGGTGGGTGGCGCCGGTTCCCAAGAACGGCCCAAGCGACGTTATATTTTAGCCCTAATCTGATTGCATTGTAAATATGGCTGCTGAATATTAGGGGGGTTCGGCACTTCAATCAGCAAAAAAAGGCCGATTCATATCTCTTTCATGTCATAAATCTGACAAGAATTCGCTTCTCTACGTGGCCTGACCTTGGCCTTCCTGACGATCTGAACCGAATGAAAGCTAATGACGAAATTAGGCGCACGGTTTTGATAAAAATCCTTCCAACTGACACGTGTTTTCCCTCTCTGCAGTTCACAACTGTAATACAATTAGAAGTAAATGATATTTCCCATAGATTCGCGCTATTTATTTTCAAATTAGAACAGGAAATTGGAGCCGAAATAATCATTTGCTTTTTTTCATTTATATGCACGATTGCAGACTGCACTGTTGTCTTTGACCTCAGCAAGAAAAGTACTTCTGAGAATAGAAAACAATCACAATTATGAATCTAATTCAATTCCTCTGCACTCTTCGCTGTTTATACTGTTGTATCATTACCACTGCGCACATTATTTATTTTGTGGTCTTCATGCAAGCAAAGCATGTCATTACATTTTGGTGCGCATGTCAAAGGAATCTGAATCGAAATGTCACCGACGTGACTAGACAATCCGTGGTTCAATCAATCACCTTCTAGGAGAAAGCCTGTGAGAAAAAAACAGTTGAACGTTAAAGTTGCTGCGTTTATTCGTGGACAAGAGTAATAGTGGGTGCTCATCAATCAGGATTGATGAATGGTCTCGGCTCGAAATGTCGACACTTTACTCTTTTCCAATGCTGCTTGGCCTGCTGAGTTTTTCCAGCAACTTCTGTGTGTTCCTTTCTCTTTACAGCATCTACAGATTTTCGCGCCTTTGCTGCTTGTATTCTACGTGATGTGGATTGCATGTAATGATGCACGATGGATTAACAGTAAAAAATGTTCCTTATGCTCAATAGATGAGCAATAAGCGCCCTAAAGAATAGCTCGAAGATACAGTCCTACGGTAGGCCGTAGCTGAAAAACAACGGTGCTGGCAAAGTTGGCAGTCAGTATAGTTTTCAATGTTTATAAATAAAACAAAGAAAGGAAATGTTGATTAAAATACTTCTGATGAAGGATTGTCGAAATGTAAAGGTGATAATGATTTTCTATCCTCAGCTGTTGTCTGACCAGTTGAAGTTTCCAAGAGTTTCAGATTTCCCTTGGCCCTGCACTTGGAATTTCTGAGTGAATGAATTGCTCGACTGCGCACGTTAGTTATAAGCGTATTATCAGCACGCACTACATCGAACTGAATCTCTAACTCAATCAAAACAATTTGAAATATGACACTTCATGGCGTGGATATTCGAAAAGCATAGTCGACGTTGGGGCTGTGACCTTTCTGCAGAACTGGAGAAAATCTATTCCTCATCTTTTGTCATCCCTCCTGTCCTGTCGAAGAGTCTCGGCCCCAAACGTCGACTCTACCTTTTCCACAGATGCTGCCTGACCTGCTGAATTCCACCAGTATTTTGTGTGTACGTTGCGATTCTTATTCACCGGTGGTAATACCGATTGCATATCACACATATTTTGTATCAATTTTAAAGATGTTTGGTGCGGTAGTCCGACAGCGCCAGCGGAAACATAGACACATCGAATACCTACAGCACGACACAGGTTTTTCGGCCCACAAAGTTGTACCGAACATGTCCCTACCTGAGAAAAGACTAGGCTTACCTATAGCCCTCTATAGGTAACTGGAAAGTGAGACCTGTCCGCCTATGGAAGCTCGTACAAAGCATAGACAGACGCTTAATCGAGATCCACATCTCAAGACAATGAGCCACGCTCAGCATGTAACAATTGCTCCAACAATTTATCGCCTGTACCAATTACTTACTTCTGTATGAAAAACGTGCTTGGACCTCATAAGCACCAAACGTATACACCATCATATTTTTGCGCTGGTTGTTCTATTTTCTTTCTCATGATTTTTTTCACCCGGTGTCTGCTGTCTCAGTACAATCAGCTCTGAAATCTCTTGGCTGCGGCCCGAATACAGTCGGATAATTTTACCCTGGCGGCATTCGTCCCAAACTGCAAACGATTTCTTTTTTCGTGCGTGCGGCTACTTGTCTCATAATCAAGTGAACTTTCATACTTTTATAAAAGAATTACATGGAATTACTCAAATAGCAATAGTTTAAATTATCCTCACGGTAGCATAGTGGTTAGCTGCAGCACGGTAATACTGTGGCTAGGGACGAGATATTGCAGCGACAACACCTCTCTGTGTGAGGATTTTGTACGTTCTATCCGTGAATGCGTGGGTGTCCTCCCGGGTGCACTGCTTTCCTCCCACATTTCAAAGAAATAGAGGTTAATAGGTTAATTAGTCACATGGGCAGCGAGTGGTCGGAAGTGCCTATAACCATGTTGTATCTCTAGCTAAAGAAACGGTGACATGAGATCTGGAGATAGCGTGACGGATAAATAAATTAATTAATAGATGAATCTAGCGCTGGAGCTCAGATTTTTATATGTTAAACAAAAATTAAGTTTGTTATCAAAGTGTTCTCGAATACCTAAGGCTGTTTGTCTCCAAGCAAATGCTGACAATATTCTCCTTCATGAAACAGCTCAATATGGCTCTGGAGTGGAGGAAACCTGTCACCTTTAGGCTCTGTGCCTTTTAAGTCCATAAAATCGCACAAAAGACATCGATATAAAGCTCTCTATGTTTCGGCTCTGCTTATTCAGGGGAACAATATGATTTTTTTTTTCATTCTTGTTCCGATGGACCTACTTCGAACACATTCAGAAAGCATCAGTTAACTATGCTTAGATTCAATGGAACATGCAAAATTAAAATGAAATCCCATGGAATTTGGAGGTTGAACAATAGAATTTGAGGAGAAGGGGACAGATAGTTTTTGCTGTAGGTGGTAGATAAGTTAGTGAAGCCCCCAGTGCCTGAAAGAGACCAGAAAGAGTTGAGAGCCCAGGCACCACCGATGAGGTGAAGGCATGATTAAGAAATCATCTCGAATGGAAGCGTTCTGAACTCTTAATACTTTGAAAATCAAGAGTTAGAATGCTTCCCTGCAGAAATCAGCGACTGGGATTTTGCAGTCAATGAAGTCGCTCAAGACTACGCAGCTATCAAGGACAATAGGAGAAGAATTAGCTCTCTCAGTTCAAAGAGTCTGCTCCACCGTTCCGTTATGGCTGAATTATTATCTATCTTCAGCCTATCTTAATGCCTTCTCCTTGTAATCTTTTAAGTCTTGCTAATCAAAAACTTATCAAATTCCCTTTAAATGTACCCAATGACTCGGTCTGCAAAGCTGACATTGACAATAAATTCCACAGGTTCACCACACTCTGGTTCACGCATTTCTTCTTTATTTCTGTTCTAAATGTACGTCCTGTTATTCTAACTCTGTGTCTTCCGGTTGAAGACACCCCAGCTATAGAAATCAATCAACATAAGTATTTATATATGTGTGGATTTTCCTAGTTATGTATTTGTTTATTTATGTATGTATCTACGGATGTATCTATAGATGTATTTATTTGTTTGCTTGTTGATATATGTATGTATGTATGTATGTATGTATGTATGTATGTATGTATGTATGTATTTATTTATTTATTTATTTATTTATTATTTATTTATTTATTTATTTATTTATTTATTTATTTATTATTTAAGCGCAAATAATGGCTAATTTATCCAGGGGAGTGTGCTGAATACCGAGAATTAAAAGAGAGGACCCAGAAATTGCTCAAAACAGCTGGAGCAGGGTTGAAAACGGCAACGTATGTAATGGGATTTTAGAATTCTCAACCAGAACTGAACAGGGCACAAAATAATAGCCAGGCATAATAATAGTGAGGCGCTGATACTAAAACAATGACGTTTCTTATCAACAAGGACTGTGCCAGATAAACCTTTATCTTAGGAAAGATTGAGTGAAGCTCACCGATGTGGTTTAGTGGGAGCTTTATGACAGCCTTATCTTGACCTCTCTACATGGTGAATATACGTTGATCATTGAGAAACGAAAACTCAAATTTCCCACTATTGGTCCTTTAGCAGTATGAAAACCATTATCATAAGACTACGGACTGTTACAGATCAAGAACCGAAACCTGCGTCATCCGAATTCCAACCCAAAATGGTCGGTGTAGCCTTACAAAATGCCACAGTACCTTGATCACCTCAGGTAAATTAAGATGAAGTCAGTGGTAAGGAATTTTGTTCAACAATGCAGTGTGCATAGCCTCATCAGACAACATCTGAAAGTCTTGTGTTGGAAATTCGAATACGGTTATGAATCATCTGTTTGCTACCCGAGGCGATGTCCGTGCTACAAGAGCGTAGGAAGCGAACCGAAGTGCAGGACACAGGCATGGAGATTCAGTCTAGATGCTTACACGGGCGTAAACGCCGAACAGCAAACAGGAGGAATCTTTACATGGAGCTCTGATATGAAACTTTGACACGGTGCCTTGACTTAGAACCTTGACATGAAGTCTTGACGCGGAGTCTTGCCTCAGATAAACGGAGTCTCACAGGTAAACCTTGATACAGGAGCTAGACTTACGTTAAATGGTTCAATGCTTTCCGGTAACGTTGTTATCTCACAGGAAAAAAAGTCCAACGAACTTGCGACTAGTCGTTGTGACGTCGGAGTTCCTATACTGCAGTTCTTGATGGAGAACAGGTGTGCTGTCATCAAAGCGAATTAGAAGTAAATGGGAAATTAACGATCGGAAAAAAGGCATAATCAAAGGAGATTAGGAGCAATATAGAGGATTAACGATCGGGACCATGACAGTCTGATCAACTGAAGTAATGCAACAGTTCGTTTGTTCGTTTGCTTATTTATTTACTTACTTACTAACTTACTTATTTCTTTATTTTTGCCAGCAGTTTCAGTTCATTGTGTTCTAACCTTACTATAAATTCAGTTTACCAATGTAACCTCAAGTAAATTCATAGATGTTATAATCAACAATGTTTTTCTTTTTTATTTCCTTAATGAGACCATATTCATTTTGTCCAACGTTATTTTTCTTTAAGTTTAAATGACTTATTAACAACTCTATCATAGAAATATTTAATCTATTGCAATTAAATGTTTGCTCTCCATACCATATTGCCCTGACACCCTTTATGTAGACAGCTAGGTCGCAATATCCAAGTCGTCCCCGACCAATGGAGAGTCTAAAAGACCCATTGATATTACTGTTATACTCCTCTGAAGTAGCAGTACAGCGCAGATGCAGGCCCCTTGGCCAACCTGTTCCATTAAAACTCATTTATCTACTTTGGTTTTATGCATAGCCTAACTGTACGCGGACCATAGCCCAACATTCGTCTCTCAAATATGTTCATGATTAAAGTTCTCTTTAATGTTTCAATCAAACCCGTATCTAACATGTCTATCAATTCTGACTGATTGAAGATCCTCTTCAGATTCCCCTTAAATATTTCAACTTTCACCATAAATCAATGACCTCCAGTTTTACTCTCACCCATCCCAAGGGCAGCAAAAGGTTTCATGCATTTACTCTGTCTATACTCCACAATATTTTTATACTTCGATAACATCTCGTTTTATTGTTTTGCATTTTATGAAATTAAGTTCGAACCTATTCAAACTTTCTCTATCACTCCAGTCTTGATGTCCAGCAATATCCAAATAAATTTCATGATTTTATGCGTACTGTTTCAAGCTTATTGATATGTTCCATGCAGGAAGGTGACCGAAATTTACATACTGCTTCAAACGGCCTCGTCAGTATGTTTTGCAACTTTAACATTACATGCCAGTTCCTGTGCGCAGTGCCCTGAATTATGAAGGCCAATGTGCCATAAACTTTATGTATAGCACTGTCTAGCTTTGTCGCAAATTTGAATAAATATTCCCCTGTATTCCCAGATCCCATTGATCTACCACACAACTCAGAAATATGTCATTCTCTGTATAATGCTAATCAGAATTTGGCTTCCCATGGTGCAACAGCTCACGCTTGTATGCATTAATTTTTATCTGCCATTTCTAAGCATATTTTGGCTTTGCGAAGCTTCAAGCTTAGATGGGCTTCCTCGCTGTTCAGCAAAAACAGCAATCTTGGTGATGACTGCAAATTTGCTGGTCTAGTTCACAACATGATAATATAAAACATTAATATAGATGATGAGCAGCGCTACACGGGTATTAGCAGCCTTACATTCAAATACACAACAATCTATTACCACTATCATTGAGGCCGTTTACCACGTTGCCTTACAGTTACATCTTATTCAAACTTTTGGTGAAGATAACCTTGTACCTGTCCATGTACCTAATTTCTGTATCACCAGGCAAAATCTCCAGCTAAATGAAAGTTCTTAACCAACATAGAGCATAGAAGCCACTGCACAAGAACAGATAATTTCGCCCATGATTAATGCTTAACTAATTAAATCAGTATTAATATGCCCAGATAAACTATTCCCGTCCGATATAACACCCATATCCTATACTTGCTGCACATGTTTATGCCTGTACTTCCATCGTATTAAGCTCTATTACCACCCATGGCAGCGTATCACAGGCAACCACGACTCTCAAGCACACGCTCTCTAGTGTTAGACATTTCAATCTTGCGTAAAAGGTATTGTTTGCCGAGGTCTCAAGATGGCGCTTATGGAGTAAACCGTTATTGGCTTTGCTCCAAACCGTTTACGTCTTTTTAACCTACAAACACCCCTTAAATGATCTTTTTATACTTATTCTAAAGGGGTTGAAACATACAGAATTTTTCTTTTTAACTATTCGATCTATTTTCAACTCGCTGAAAAGTCTAAATCAAAAGAATCGAAACCGACGAAAGAACCGATAACTTTAGAAACTATTGTGAAGCTTATAGAAGATAAATTTGAAGGACTGGAGAGAAAAATAACCGAACAGCTTTTTGCGTTTGATGAGCGTTTAAAATCATTCGAAGGAAAACTTCAAACATTTACACTGGGGTTACAAAAACAACAAGCAAGTATTTTGGTACTTGAAGAAGCCGCTCGCAAGAAAGAACATATTATAAAAACTTTGCAACAAGAGGAAGCTTCGACTTCTCAACAGGTGGATCGTTATCAATCTAAAATTACTGATCTTGAAAATCGCTCTCGAAGACAAAATCTTCGGCTAATTTGGTTTCCGGAAAAAATTGAGAACGGTGATCTTACCGCTTTCTTTTCTAAACTTCTAATGGATGTCTTCGGTTCAGAAGTTCTGGACTCTCCTCCAATAATCGATCGTGCTCACCGTATCTCTCGCTATCGTTCTGATTCAAATAAACCACGGCATGTAATTCTTCGGATCCATTACCCTCATATCAAAGAGCGTCTGATTCGGGCGGCTCGGAAAAAGGGTATGATTAACTTTCAAGAATTTAAATTTCGTATTTTGGAAGATTATAGCCCTGAAGTGTTAAGGACCAGAATGGCTTTTAGACCGGTTATGTCGAAAATTCACCAGGAAGGCTACAAGCAAGCGCTGCTATTTCCAGCACACCTGAGAGTTACTTTTGAAGACGGAACTTCTCGGCTGTTCAAATCTCCAGCGGACGCTCAAAGCTTTTTCGAACAATGACACTCTATCGGGCTGACTAATGTAATAATTCGCCTTTAAATTTCGATCTTTTACAGAATGAAGTTTTTTTTAGGTATGGCTTACATGTATTTTTTATATACGGTAAAAGTTCTTTTTTTCTGGTTTATCCTGACTTTATTATTTTTAAATATATTATTAATCTATTAACCTTGAAAGTAACTGATTAGGGTTCCCTTTTTTAAGTTTGTATACGTTTTTTTTATATTTTTAACATTTAAATATTAAGATTTTTTTAAAAAATAATAATAATAAAATGGCGTTTCTTCTTCCCGACAGACTCTAGTGCTTGGAACGTCATATCCGTTTTGATGAGTTTGAAAGTTTTAAACTCTTATTTAAAATACTAATATAGTATTATTTATTTATGAGTTTTATCAATTTAATTTTTAACCCTTTTGTTTTTTATATATATATATAATACTAATTTTATATTTTAACTATTGTTATATTAACCCTTTCTTATAATATGGGTTGTTTGTATTTTTTTCAATTTTTTTTTCTCTGAGTTGCCGTCCTGAGACACGGGGGTAATTTTAGTATTAGATTGCCTGCTTGCCTCTTTTTGGTTTTTTTCCTGGGGTTTCGAGGGTGGAGGGAGGGGGATTTTTCTTTTTCTTTTTTCTCTTTTTGCATGCTTTTTGCGTAGTTTTATTTCATGGGCCTATATGAAACTACAAAAATGGTTGCAGTGCCGTGACTTCCAGTTTCTCCGTGAACTCACTTCCTTCTTCCGGGTTCATGAGTTCACTTTTTTTTTAAACTTATCTGTTAACTGTAATAAACATTGTCAATATGGATAGGATTACTAATTTTGTTTCTTGGAATACTAATGGTTTAAATCATCCGATCAAACGGACAAAAGTATTCCATAGTATGAATGCCAATGTTATTTTTGTGCAGGAGACTCATGTAAGGAAGGTGGATAGTCAACGTTTTTTTTTAGGTTTTGGAAGGGTCAACAGTATCACTCAAATTCGCAAGCCAAAGTAAGATGTGTTTCTATTTTTATAGACTCATCAATTTCTTTTATACATCATGAAACAATTTCAGATCCACAAGGTAGATTTTTGTTTATTACTGGTCTACTTTTTAATCAAAAAGTTGTTTTAGTTAATGTTTATGCTCCAAATACAGATTGTCCTGATTTTTTTAAATGCTTATTTACATCCTTTCCTAATCTGAATCAATATAGACTGATAATGGGTGGGGATTTTAACTGTTGTTTAAACCCTGTGATGGATAGATCCAAGCCCACCCAAACTCTTCCGAATAAATCGGCTTCTCTTATTAACTCTTTTATGATTGATTCAGCTATTTGTAAAATTTGGCGTTTTCTACACCCTAATTACAAAGAGTTTTCATACTTTTCCCATGTCCATCATAATTACTGAAGAATTGATTACTTTTTCATTGATGACCATTTACTCACAGATGTTACTGATTGTAAATATGACTGTATTACCATATCTGATCACGCACCTCTGACGTTATCTATTAAAATAACGGATTCATCTATCAATGCTAAATTTTGGAGGTTTAGTCCTATTTTATTGCAGGAGTTAGACTTTGTTAACTTTATTAAACAACAAATTGATTTGTTTTTCTCAACAAATTCTACAGCAGAGATCTCTAGTGGAATTTTGTGGGATACCTTTAAAGCATATATTCGTGGACAGATTATTTCATACTCTGCTGGAGTTAGGAAACGAACTAATTCTAAAATATTAACATTAGTTGATAAAATCAAAGCAATTGATAAGATTTATTCAATGACCCCTAGCAAAGAACTTTATAAAGAAAGAGTGGAACTTCAAATGGAACATAGATTATTATTATCCTCTTCGATTGAAAGTCAGTTAAATAAATCAAAAACCCAATTCTACATGTATGGAGATAAGTCTGGTAAATTACTGGCTAACCAATTGCAAATTGTTTCGGATAAACGACAGATTACTAGGATTCCTAAACAAGATGGTACTCTGATGATCGACCACAAAGAGATAAATAGAGGCTTTCAAGATTTTTATAACTCCTTATATCAATCAGAATTCACTAAGGACTACTCTATAATAAATGAATTTTTAAGGAAATTGAATATTCCATAAGTAACTGTTGAGGATAACGTAATTTTAGATACACTTATTACGGAGTCTGAAATAGAAAAGGCTATTTTTTTCAATGAATTCTGGTGAAGCTTCTGGTCCAGATGGTTTTCCCGTAGAATTTTTTAAATCTTTTTCTTCTATAGATTCTCCTTGGCTTTGTAATTTTTTTAAAGATGCATTAAGTATAGGTAAATTACCACAATCTTTTCATGAAGCTTCTGTTTCTTTAATTCTTATAAAGATAAAGACCCTACTGAATGTGCATCCTATCAGCCTATATCCTTGTTAAATACGGATTTTAAGATTTTCAGTAAAATTTGTCTATTAGATAAGAAAATATAGTACCTCGAATTATTTCTGAAGATCAGACTGGATTTATTAAAAATCGCTATTCATCTTTTAACATTAGAAAATTAATTAATATTATTTATACTTCTTCATCTAAAATACCAGAATGTGTTATTTCTTTAGATGCTGAAAAAGCATTTGATAGAGTTGAATGGCCATATTTATTTACTACAATGCAATTAAATGTATTAAAATGTAAATAAAATGTAATTTTAGTTCAAAATTTATATCATGGATTAAATTAATATACCTTAAACCTTTAGGTTCGGTTTTAACCAATCATCAAAGATCTCCTTTTTTTCAGCTATTTCATGGTACAAGGCAAGGTTGCCCTTTAAGTCCTTTACTATTTGACATCGCTTTAGAACAGTTGGCTATACCTATTCGTGAATCACCTAATATTCTGGGTATTACCCGTGGGGAGAGGACGTACAAAGTATCATTAAATACTGATGATTTGTTATTATATATATCTGACCCTGAAAGATCTATCCCTGCTAGTTCGTCTTTGCGTGCGCAATTTAGTAATTTTCCTGGTTATAAATTGAATTTTAACAAGAGTGAACTATTTCCATCAAATATGCAAGTTCCAATTTATAAACATTTACCATATAAAATTGTTACAGATTTTTTTACTTACCTAGGTATTAAAATTACTAAAAACGTAAAGATTTATTTGTTTAACTTTTTACTTTTAATTGATCAAATTAAGCATCTTGCTATTAGGTGGTCTCCACTATCTTTGTCATTGCTTGGTAGAGTTAATGCTATTAAGAAGATGATACTACCTAAATTTTTATATTTATTTCAAGCATTACCAATTTTTATTCCTAAAGCTTTTTTTGATACTATTGACTCTAAAATATCTTCTTACTTGTGGCAGAACAAAAATCCTGGATTGGGCAAAAAATATTTAAAGAAGCCTAAGAAGGAGGGCGGCTTGGCTTTACCAAACTTAAGATTTTACTACTGGACGGTTAATATACGGTATTTACTATTCTGGACACAAGAATTGACTATAGCTACCTGCCCACAATGGGTAAATTTGGAATGTAAATCTGTGCAAGGTTTTTTCACTGATTTCAATTTTAGGATCTTCACTTCCTTTCTCCTTATTTAAATTGAATAAACAGATAACTAATCCTATAGTCAGATATACATTACGAACTTGGTTTCAATTTCGTAAATTTTTTGGTTTGAATAAATTTATTTTATCATGTCCTATAATATCTAATTATTTTTTTCGGCCTTCATGTTTTCATATGGAAAACAAAAGGTATAACATGTTTTCGTGATCTGTTTCTGGATGATAAAATTATGTCCTTTGAACAGCTATCTAATAAATATAATTTACCTAAAACCGATTTTTTAGATATTTGCAAGTTAGAATTTTTTTGTATAATGAGTTAGTCTTTTTTGAAAGAATGTCCATTGGACATTACAGAAAGAATTTTAGCCCTTAATCCTTATCAAAAGGGTTTAGTAGCCATTATTTATAAGATGATCATGAATTTACAGTCAGAAGTATCAGAAAAAATTAAGAAGGAATGGCAAGAAAAGTTGCATTGTCCTATATCTACTGAGCAATGGGAAAAAAAATTATTATTGGTAAATTCGTCCTCTATTTGTGCTAAACATGCCCTAATACAATTGAAGGTTGTACATAGTGCTCATAAGTCTAAGGATAAACTGGCTCGATTTTATTCTCATCTTAATTCAACCTGCGATAGATGTCATTCTGATGTTGCTTCGTTGACTCATATGTTCTGGTCTTGTCCTTGTTTACAAAATTATTGGAAAGACATTTTCAGTATTATTTCAAGAGTTTTAAATATCAATTTCCAACCGCATCCTTTTACTGCAATTTTCGGTTTATAACCGTTTATCCGCTTCATCTCAACGAATGATTGCATTTGTTACATTAATGGCTAGAAGATCTATTTTATTGAATTGGAAAGAAATTAATCCTCCAACTGTATTTCAGTGGTTTTCTCAAACTATTTCTTGTTTCAGTTTAGAAAAAATTAGAAGTGTGGTTATTGATCCTTCAGTTAAATTTGAAGAAACTTGGAGACCATTTATTCAACATTTTCATATGAGTTGAATTGTCTTTTCCTAAACCTTACTTATATTATCCTTAATTATTTGGATGGAGGTTCGGAGTTATTGGCACTACTGTATATGTACGTAATATTATTCAATGGCCCATGTTGGTTAGTGTTTTTTTTGTTTTATTTTTTCTCTTTTTTTTGGGGGGGGTTCTTTTTTTTCTTTTTGCTTCTTTGTTTATTAATGTTCTGAGTTTGGGAGGTTATATATTTTTATTGTTATATATCTGAATGTCTATTTAAACTATTAATTATGAACTCTCAAACACCTTGTATTCATGTTTCATTTATGTTTGTTTAAAATTAATAAAAATATTTAAAAAGAAAAGAAAGGTATTGTTTGCCTATGTCTCTCATAATCTTATACAAATCTATCTGATCTTCTTGCAGCGTCTGTTGCTCCAGAGAAAAGAATCTAATTTTCTGCAATATCTCCTAAACATCACATAACTTTGCGTTCGCCTGAACTGTTGCTTCTGGTGAGTGAACAACAGATATTACAAGCAACATGTGTTCGTTGAGACTTTTCGGCGGACAGGGGCTCTTTTGGCTTATAGGGCAATTGGGACAGAACGATAAGAAAAGGAAAGGTTAAGCAGAATGGCCATTGTTGCAAAACACAGGATTAGAATAGAGACTTGAGGTTTTGCCTCAAGATGTTTTAGCGAGGAAAGCCTGAGTTGAAGCAGTGCGAATGACAACCAGGACACTATAATGCTCCTCTTGTTGAAGTAATTAGAAGGACACTACCAATTACACCTACAGCTTCTACAGACCTCGTTAGGGAAAAGGAACTAAAGATAGATGAACTCCGCAACATTTGGGAGGCTGATTTACAGGAGATACAGGGAAGTAACCACACCAGGGGTACAGGAACAGGTAAATGGGTGAACATCATGAGATGGAAGAAGAATTGATTACTCCGTGATCGTACCTGTCATTCAATCCTATATTCGCTTAAATCCGTTGGGGAAGAAATTGGCGATTTAGCACTACAAAGCTACAACAGGCATTTCTATGGGAATGAGATTAGCTCTGTCACTCAGAAGGGAAGAAGGGTTGAAGAGGCGAGTATAGTGCTAGGGGCAGAGTCAAGAGGTCCTGGTTCCACTGACAAGGATGATTCCAGGATCATACAGTATATGGCATCCCACAGGCCAGAGTCAGGTAAATCTCACAACGAGTCAATGGAATTCCTAACGTGGTGTGTGAGCAGCCGGCGAAGGAGGTCCACATCAGTGACAATGAAATGAGCATTGGGTGATGAAGTCGTTCAGAGTGAGTTCGGTATTTAGGTAGTAAGCTAAAGAGTCGTGTTTTCCAGATTATCTTCCACAGAATCAGTAAGGTTAGAAATAACTAGAAAGTAGATCAATATGAGATAAGGAGATGAGGAAGGAACAGCTTCAGATCTTTGGATCATATTTTTAAATTAATGTCCTTCGTCGGGTGTGTATATTCAATTTTATAGAACTCTTAAAGGAGTTTACCTGGATAGTTGATGGCAAGACCTTTGACAAAGTCCAGGATTGGAGCCTGGCCAAGGTATTTTAATCACACTGTATTCATGATGAGGTGGTAAATTGGTTTCCGAAATTGTCTTCGTGGAAGAAGTCAGACAGTAGTAGGAGGAGGCATGTGTTTCGCGGTGCACTTCATGGATTCGTGCTGAGTCCATTGTTGTTTGTCATCTTTATCAGCGAAATGGATGATAATGTGATACCTAGGTAAACAAGTTACCCTTTTAACTGGATGACAGTGTAATAAAATAGTACTGGATATATAGTGGTTACAGGAAGCCGGGAAATCATGGAGGGGACTTATGGAGCAGTTATTGTCAATATTTGTACAAGGGACTAAGGATCAGTCAGAATGATTTCCCACAATGGATAGTAAGATAGTAAGGAAAACTCGTATATAGATACTGAAATAAAGCTACTCGCAATCTTCAGATAAAAGAAGAGAATGTAATAAATGTGTAGTTAGGAAACTAATTGAGAATCTGATCTCGGGAGATGGAAACTAGACAGAAAGGATAAATTGTACATCTTCAATGCCAGAATATATTTTTTACCATGATAGGCTTCGGATCATACCATTGTAGGTGGTTTAATCTGTTTGGGAGGGGCAAAGGGGACTGAGCATGCACTCAGAAGGTGGAAAACTAAACTGGAAACGAAAACCAGAAAACTACGCTCCGCTGAAACAAGGGAAGGATATAGAAATATGCTCATTAGTATATACAATTCTTGAGAAGCAAACACATGAGGGAATGAACTTTACTGTTTATAAGGAAGGTAAAATTAACTTGAATCCCCGAGTATGAAGTTTGTCCATTGAAAATTACGACTGAG
This sequence comes from Hypanus sabinus, assembly GCF_030144855.1. Classification (NCBI taxonomy): domain Eukaryota; kingdom Metazoa; phylum Chordata; class Chondrichthyes; order Myliobatiformes; family Dasyatidae; genus Hypanus; species Hypanus sabinus. The sequence goes on along the minus strand of NC_082713.1, from coordinate 117,900,490 downwards.
AAGGTGCTCAGGATGCTTAATGGTCTGAGGCTGGATAAATCTCCTGGACATGATGAAATGCACCCTCGGGTTATGAAGGAATATCTGGAGAGATTGCGGAGGCATTAACGATGAACTTTCAAGAATTGAAAGATACTGGCATTAAATTGAATGATTTTTATTGCCATCATACATAGGTACAATGAAACTCTGTTTGGCTTTTTCTCAGGCAATCAAACAAAGCGGTAGATAAATGCAAGACATAATAGAAAAAGGGTATTAAATACATAAGTCGCATAAAATAAGTTACAGCAGAACCAGAATGTCACAGTAATATACATAGTGCCATTACTGCAAGTATTTGTGCTCACAGTTGCAGTCATTATTCTGTGGGGTGATGCGATGGAGGCCACAGCACTGGGGTAAAAGCTGTTCCTCAGTCTACTTGTTCTGGTTTTTAGAATCCTGAATCATTTGCTGGACGGAAGCAGGCCAAACAGGGAGTGGCCGAGTTGTGTGGTGTCTCTAGGTATGCTGATTGCTTTCCTTCTGTGCCTGCTGGAATAGATGGTGTGCGGTCCTGGCAACTCCATCCTGACAATTCGCTGGGCCGACTTCACCACGCGATGCAGGTCTTGTTGCTCAGTGGCTGTGCTGCTAGCATACCACACTGTGGCGCTGTTGGTCAGGATGGTTTCAATTTTATTTCTGTCATAGTTCAACAACAGCTTTTGTGGGAGTTTGGCCTGTTTCAGCTCTTTGAGGAAGAAGAGTCTTTGTTGTGCCTTTTTTTTACAAGCATGGAGGTGTTGGTGGTCCATGTCAGCTGCTTTGACAACATAACACAAGGAACTTCAGATGTTCCACTCTTTCCACTACTTCTGCATGTATATGGAGAGGGGTGCGTACTCTGCCCTTAGATCTCCTGAAGTCAATGATCATCTCTTTCCTTTTAGAAGTGATAAGGACCAAGTCGTTGTCCTTACACCAATCCGTCAGATGATTTATCTCGAGCCTGTAGACTATTTCATCGTCATCGGAGATCAGGCCAACCACTGTGTTATCGTCCACAAATTTAATTACGGAATTGGAGGAGTAGATGGGGGTGCAGTCATGTGTGAAGAGTCGGTAGAGCCTAGGGCTCAGCACACAACCCTGTGGGGTGCCTGTTTTTAAGATGGGGGTGGTGGAGGTGTGCTTACCAACTCTGACTTGCTGTGGTCGGTCTGTGAGAAAGTCCATGACCCATGAGCACATGGATGATACAAGGCCAAGAGTGTTCAGTTTGCTGACCAGTTTATGAGGGATGACTGTGTTTAATGCAAAACTAAAGTCCGCAAATAATATCCTCACATAAGTGTTTGGTTCCTCTAAGTGAGTCAGAGCAATATGGAGGGCTGTTGTGATTGCATCCTCTCTGGAACGATTTGTCCGGTAGGCAAACTGGTGCTTGTGCAGATCAGGTGGGATTGTAGCCTTAATGTGTGAGAGCACAAGTCTCTCAAAGCACTTCATGGCAATGGGAGTCAGTGCCACAGGGCGATAGTCATTCAGGCTCTTTACAGCTGATTTTTGGGCATTGGGATGATGGTGGAGGTTTTAAGGCATGTTGGAACAGCAGCTTGTTGCAGTGAGAGGTTAAATATACTTGTAAACACCTCAGCAAGCTGTTCGGCACATGCACAGTATCCAGCGGGGCACTCCGTTTGGGCCAGCTGCCTTAATCGCATTCACTTTCCTCAGGGTGGATTTCACCTGATGTTGCCTAAGGACCAGTGTGGACTCATCGTCAGGTGGATTGATGAGTGGAGCAGCCTCCTCGCTCTGAGTATCAAAGCGTGCAAAGAACTGATTTAAGTCATCAGGCAGTGTGGCATCATCACCTGGCTGCAGATTATCGGTTTTGCAGTTTGTCAGCGCCTTGATGCCTTTCCACATACTGCGGGGTTTGTTGTTATCAAACTGGTTTTCAATGCGCAATTTGTATTTGCGCTTTGCATCCATGAATCCCCTGCAGAGATTCTCCCGTGCTTCACTGTCGGCTTGTTTGTCTGCTGACCTGTAGGCTGCATCGCGCTCGCTGAGTAGTGCCCTCACATTGCTGTTGATCCACGGCTTTTGATTGAGAAACACCTTGATTGTCTTTTGTATTATTACATTTTTTTCTGTGCAAAACATAATATATCCTAGGACTGAACCAGCATCTTCTTCTTGGTCTGCTCCCTTTGCAAACAAGCCCCAATCTGTGTTGTCAAATCAGTCCTGTAGCATTCAGGGGGCTTCCTCAGAACACACATGTACTGTCTTGATGGCTGGTTTTACTCTGCAGATCTGTGGTCTGTAAGCTGGCGTCAGTGTGAAGGAGGTATGATGTGATTGTCCTAGGTGTGCAGATGGGATAGCTTTGAATGCTCCTGGAATATTTCTGTAGACTTGGACTAGTATGTTATTTTCTCGTGTCCGGAAATTCACATTTTTGTACAATTTGGGCATGACCAGTTTAAGATCTGTGTGATTGAAGTCCCCTGCTACAATGACCACTCTGTCCAGGTGAGCCATGGGCTGTTTGTTGGCTCTATCATGTAGTTTTCCCAGTATTAACTTAGCCTTAGCTTGCGGGGGATCGTATATAGCCATAATTATTATCGTCGTGAATTCTCTCGGGAGAAAGAACGGCCTTCACCTTACCACGAGGAGCTCCAAGCCCGTGCAGCAGTATTTATGCACAATGTTCACGGCTGTGCATCAGTTATTGTTTACATAGACACACAGTCCTCCTCCAATGCTCTTCCCGGAGTCCTTTGTGCGGTCGGCCCTGCAAGCAGAGCAGCCGACCAGCTTGATAACAGCGTCTGGTGCGTTTGGGTTCAGCCAGGTCTCCCTGATGATAGTCGCGCAGTGCGGAATGGTTCTCACTCTAATCTCATCCATATTGTTGGTGAGGGATCTGGCGTTAGCGAGAAACAGGCTTGGTAGTGCTGGTCTGTACGGTTTAGCCTTTCGCTTAGCCCGTAGCCCGACCCGCCTTCCCTGTTTCTGTTTCCTCTCCCTCCGCCGCTGGCGCCGCCTCGCCGGTTGGATCGTAATTCAGAAGGGCTTCGGGGTTTGTAGAATCTCGGACGGGAAGAGAGTTGTGTTAACTCCGGAATCTGTGTGGTGTCCTCCAATGAACAGTAGCTGGAATCGATCGTAACTGGTTTAAGCTGCTACTACACTTAGGGTACTCAGCAGAACTAAGATAAATATAAAGCCGAGAGTGAGCCGAGCCGCTGCTGCGTCTGCAAGCGCCGCCATATGAAGCCAGGCGTATGGAGGGTGGGAAAACTGGAAAACTGGAAAATTGCATATGTTCCTGCACTATCTAAGAAGGGTGGTAGGCAGCAGAAAAGTAACTATAGACCTGTTAGCCTGACAAAAGTGGTTGGGAAGTCGTTGGATTCGATTGTTAGGGATATGATTACGGAGTACGTGGGGGCACATGACAAGACATACCAAAGCCAGTGTGGTTTCCTAAAGGAAAATCCGGCCTGAAAAACCTACTGCAATTCTTTGAAGAAATTACCAGCAGTATAGACGAAGGAGATGCAATAGACATGGTGTACGTGGATTTTTAGAAGGCCTTTGACAAGGTGCCACACATGTGGCTGTTTAGCAAGACAACAGCCCATGGAATTACAGGAAAATTCCTAGCATCTGTGGAAAATTAAGAAGATGGCGGCGCGACGGCAGCGCGCCCCGGCCACTCCAGAATGAATATCTGTTATGTGTCAAGTAGGATGCCGTGTACAATCCTGATTTGATGAAGACAGACTTGAGAATCACAGAGGAACATCTGGTGAAACTTCTAAAATGCCTGTTTCGCTACCGTTGCTGCCGTGTAATTGAAAAATCTCTGGAGAGGAAAGCCCCGAATCCTCGGCTTTGCCTATTGCTTGGCGGCTAGGGCTGCGGTCGAAACGCTTGGCAGAGATGGTGATCGGTGCTCGGTGTCGGAGGCTGGTCGGAGGCTCGAAGTTTTCGGACGGACTCAGAGTTGGCTGTGGTCGGGTGCTTCCAGGGTGCTGCATCGGCAAGTTTGCGGTGCTGGAGGTTCATGACCGGAAGAGTTTTTCTTCCTTTAACCGTCTGCGTGAGATTTTGAGACTTCTTTTTTTACCGTGCCATGGTCTGCTCTTTATCAGATTAGGGCATTGCTTTGCACTGTTGTAACTATATATTATAATTAGGTGTTTTTCGTCAATTAGTCTTAGTCTATCTTGAGTTTCTGTGACATCATACTGGAGGAACATTGCATCATTTCTCAATGCATGCATTACTAAATGACAATAAACGAGGACTGAGTGTCCTCATAATCTAAATAAAAAGTAGCTAGTCCGTAGAAAACAGTCGATGTCCACCAATGACTTGAATACGGTATTGATGGATTTGTAGCTAAGTTTTGCGATGGTACCAAGATAGTTGGAGGAGCAGATAGTGTTGAGGAAACGGAGATCCTGCAGAGAGACTTAAATAGTTTTGGGAAATGGGCAAAGAATTGGGAAGTGAAATACAATGCTGGAACGTGTATGGCCATGCACTGCGGTGGAAAAGATACACAGGGAGGCATTATTTAGCTGGGGAAAAACTCAATTTGCAGAGATGCACAGGGACTTGCAAGTCGTTGTGAAGGGTATCCTAAAGGCTACCCTCCAGGTTGAGTCAGTTGTGAACAGGCCAATGCAATGTTGGCATTCATTTCCAGAGGGATAGAATATAAGAGCAAGGATGTGAAGTTGCGTTTCTATAACGCACTCATGAGACCACACGAAGTATTTTTATGCAGTTTTGGTTCCTTATTTTGGAAAGGATACACTGACATTGGCGAGGTTTCAACGAACATTCATAAGAATGAGTCCAGGAATGAAGGATTACCATATGAGGAATGTCTAACAGCTCTTGGGCTGGTGTTCAAGAGAATGAGGGGGGATCTCATAGAAACATTCCGAATGTTAAAACGCCTGAACAGATGAAATAAGGCAAAATTATTTCCCATGGTAGGGGATTCTAGGACAAGAGGATATAACTTCACCATTTAAGGTCGCCATTTACAACTGAGATGCGGAGAAATGAATATAGCCAGAGGGTGGTAAATCTATGGAATGTTTTGCCACAAGTGGCTGTGAAGGGCAATTCATTGGGTGTATTTAAGGCAGGTATAGTTAAGTTCTAAACTAAACAGGACATCAAAAGGTGTGGTGAAGGCAGGGAAGTTTGGGATGACTGGAAGAATTGGCTCCGCCATGATTGATGTCGGAGCACACTCGATGGGCCGAATGGCCTACTTCTTCTCCTATATCTTATGGTCTTATGGTCCAAGTCAGGTAATGGAATGGCGACAGTAAAGTGATCAGAATTATGACGAAATAGTAAAAACTAAGTCCTGTAAAAATACGTTCTCAATAATGCAAGAAGTAGCGGTAACGATGTCTTAACTACAAGAAGAAAAGACACGCTTTACTTCGACAAAGTGCAGTCTGGGCGCAAGTGGCCTGATAGAAATAAACATTATAAAGTTTGAGACTGGAATCACAAGCGGAACAAAATGGTGGGAGGGTGAAAGGACTGCATACTGACTTTGCTAAACAACAAACAAAATAATGATACTGTTCGCAGTATTTTATGCTTGAGGGTCAATTTATCTGTTTTGAACTTTTGGAGCAGTTGATTACGGGGCAGAACAAGCAGAGCCGGCACTTAATATAAGTATTATTTAGTTAACTCTCCAGAATTAGAAAACGCCCGTAGTTTGTACACACTGTCAATAAACACAGGAATTGCTCAAAATAAGTATTAGAGGTCGTGGACGCAGTGAAGCATCATCATTTACATAGTATTTTAATAAACCAAGCCACACTAGTCAAAGTGTCAACGAGAATTCGCATTGGGTTCACTGCGAGCATGTCGACGTTTGGAAACTTCCTCGTCCTGACGAAGGGTCTCGGCCCGAAAGGTCGACAGTGCTTCTCCCTACAGATGCTGTTTGGCCTGCTGTATTCCACAAGCATTTTTTTTGTGTGTGTATTATTGCCTACTTTAGGTATACATTATCGTCTCAGGAACTAGTGAATCAGGAGTCATTGATGTCGGAATTGCAATATAACTCCAGCAACTCCAGGCATTGATAGCGCACTATCAATAATCCTGGCATTGCTGGCTCAGTGTCAATGGCAGGGGGATTTAAATTTCAAAATCAGTGCAGGAACAATTGAAAGTATAAAGGCATGTGCAGTCTGGTAGATGTTCTGGTTGAAATATTTTTTGGGCCCATTCACAGCTTGGTATTCTGTGGAATATTTTGGACGCGGGTATTAATGATACGTTTTAGCTTGCCCGAGATTTGTCAGTACAGGGTTCAAACCTTTTGATATTGTAAGTTCAGGAACAGTCTCAGCTCACCTCAGTGGTTACTCTATTAATGTTCCGAAGCACTGAACTCACTAAGTATTTCACTGCATTCTTCAATTGTTCCCTGAATTTAGTCTGAGTTGCCGCGTAAATAAACGTGTTTGTACAACAACTAATATTGGTCAAGAAAAACCCGGCCTCGTGAAAGACAAGTTCAGCGTCGTTCCACTCTCCTCCAGTTCCGGTGATCTGATAATAGACGAATTCCACAACAAAAGTCAGCCACAGGAATATAAAGCTGCCGGAAAGGGTAAAAAGCAGAAGGATAGACTTCCTCCTGTTCTTAATTTCAGGGTCAATGCAGTTTCGTCCCTTGCTCCGAACTTTCAAGCTTTTACGGACTCGACTGGCCACTAAAACATGCCTGATTGTTAGGGCGTTAAGCGGCAAAATCACTGCGAAAGGGAGCAACGGGTTTAAACACGCATCAAACCAGTCAAATACCACCCATCCGGATTCAGTGTAATAACTTAATTTCGTCACACAAAACCACGGTACATTGTCGATAATCTCTCTGCGTTCACGTGAAAAATAAAAGGGGACGTTTTTCAGACAAAACAGACTGCCTGTTGTTGCTAGAACAATGGCTGCAGTTTTTTCGGTGCAATATTTTGTTCTCAGCTTCTGGCAACAAATGGCAACATATCGATCAAAGGTGAAGGTTACGGTGAACCAGACAGAACAGTCTACAGCTACATACGTTAATGCCAAGTTCGTACGGCAAACAATGGTGATGTCCAGGAAACACATTGGAAAGTAATGATCATTGATCTTGCGAAAAATAACTTCAGTCGTAATGAGCAGCAGATCCGCCGCTGCCATGGCCACCAGATAGCGAGTAGTGCATTTAGAAAGGCCGCACTTTCCTTGGGACAGGATGGAAATCGCTACTAAATTCACTACAGAAAGATAAAAGAGACTAACCATCATTGAACAAATATTTTTTTCGAACTGATCAAGGACTCGATTTTTAAACCAGGTAAGGAGAATGTTAGAATCGGGACATTTGTACAACGTTAACGGTATGCATTTTCGTTCTTTCTGAAAAAACGAAACTGAGACATATAAGGGTGGGATTAAAGACGAATCTTCGGTTGTGTAGAGTAGTTCCGTTAACGTTTCAATCCAGCAACAAGAGAATGAGCACAGGAGTATGAACAGAAACAGGGAATTGAATAAATCAGTGATGTTTACGTTGTTTTCATTCCTGCGTGCTACAAAGAGATGAATCTGCGTGTTTTAATACATTGTAAAAACAGGCATGCGGGTATAGCAATAAATTAATAAAGATTCTAAAATGTGGAATTTTTATAAAAGGTCGAATGGGATTCCCCTGGGCTTTAGAGTCTCTTTGACGTTATAAATTGGTTTTCCTTTGATTATGATAGAAAGCAGACTTGGAGACCCCCATATAAAGACCCATCTAGACATAATTTTAAATTGAAAGTACTTAATCACTTCAGTCTTTTCTTACATGCAGTCAATGAACACTGAACCTTTACCCGAAAAGGTTAGAAAATTTAGGTGTTACTATTTCAGATGATCTGACCTCGACATAGCACGTAAGTATAATTGTGAAGAAGACACTGAAACGCCTCTATTTTTCCCGGAGACAGCAGAAATTCGACAGATCATGTAAAAGTTTAACAATGTTCGCTAGATGTGAGATGATGAGTATATTAACTGGCTGGATCACAGGCTGGGATAGAAAAACCTACAAAAAGCAATTAATACAGCCCAGTTTATGATAGGGTTGTATATGGTGACAGAAAATTTATTCTGCTAATAAAACTATTCGGATCATTTCATGCTACCCAAGAATGGTCAAGATTTTACAATTTTTAACGTGACTGCTGTCTGTATGGTCCTCCCACTTCCACGTGCATCAACTTTGCTCATTGATTTTCTACTTAGAACCCTATCAGGATTCTTCTGAACATCCAAAGTACTTTGTTCCGAATTGCTTCCTATTGTCTACTATCTTATATTTATTATTAACAAGTTTAGCAGACGAGGTGAATATTTTTGGATAGGTCTGACACGTTTGTAGATTTTGTTCCTACTGACAATGTTACCAAGGCCTCCAGAATTTCGTCAACTGAATGGCAATGGGGTATTGGGTAACGTTGACGGAAGTGTTAAGGAAGATTATCGACCAATGAGTGCATTGCCGCACAATGTATTCCGTGTTTTTTGTATCAATGGTCTATCTACAATGTTACGTTTATTTTGTGGGTCGTTCTTACCCTCTCCATTATCTGTGTATTGTTTGTACTTCGGCGAGAAGCGGACATGCGCACAATACGAGACATTACTTTCTACTCAGAATTTCGAAACTCGAATATTTTCATTTCCTTGCTTCTTTGTCGATGTCATTAGCCTCTCACGGTTCCCATTTACTCATTTAGCAAGTAATTTTATTTTTCGTCTTACTCTAATTGTCACACCGGTTTACCATCTCACAAACATGCCGCAAAAACACCTTATATGTAGCTTAACAATCCCCCATTCCCGTTCTGACGATCAGAAATATGAATGATGTCTACTTTTCTAATTTGTTTGCTAATTTTAATACTGGTTATTAACTGCCGATGAGTACTATTCGATTTTCACAGGAAGTCTTATTAGCTTACAACGGTAGGTTTAAAATATATATTTTAGGTGCACAACATTTATCCGTATCACCTAAGTCCGAAAGATTCCCATTATGTCTTGAAGACTCGAAAATACGCGGAATTCTCGAAAATAAATCACCAGAAACGCAATTTCCCAATGTCCTTTTGTACAAATTATATTCCCTGTTGAACAATTATACTGAAAACAATAACTTCGTATAAATTGTTCTCTTGATCTTAAAATGTTGGAAGTCAATTTTGTTATCAAAGTACATATATATTACCATATACAACCCTGATATTCATTTTCCTGCGGGCATGCTCAGCAAATCTATAGAACAGTAGCTATAATTGGATCACTGAAAGATAAACCCAGGAAATTATAGGCGAACATATAGGTCAGAATAGTCTAGAGAATTACAGGCTGGAGTGTAGAAACAACAAAAACTGCAAAGGCAAACATAAATTAATGACGAGAATATGAAATAATAAGAAAAGGAGTCTGTAAAATGAAATAATTGGTTGTGGGTGCGCTTAATGTGTGAACAAGTGAGTGTCAATATTCTCTTTTGTATCGGCACCTTATGGTTGCGGAATAGTAACTGTCAATGAACCTACTGTTGCGATGGCAGCAGGGAGAAAACAGCACGGCCTGGTTGGTAGAGGATCTCCGATGATGGATGCTGCTTTCCGACAATAGAGTTCCATGTCGAAGTGGTCAATGGTTGGGAAGGCTTCAGTGGTGATGTGCTAGGCCGAAACCATATCATTTTCTAGGCTGATCTGTTCAAGGATATTGGAGGTACCATAGCACTCTGTGATGCAGCCAGTCAAAAACGTCTCCAGGACAGATCTGTAGAAGCTTGTCAGTTTTAGAAGATAAGCCCAATATTCCTAGAATCAGAACGACGTAAGGCTTAGTTCTATTTACTTCACGTTTACGCTTTCGTGCTAGGCAGAGGACAGATCATCTGAAATGGTAACACCCAAGAATTTAAAGTTGATAATCCTTTGGAGTGAAGGGTTAGTATTAACAGAATGTAATGAAGGACGGTAGAGATTAAGTATTTTCAATTTGTGTTGCTGTCACGATTGGGCCTTTGTATAACAGTCTCCACGGCGACGACGTCTGGTTTCTCTCATTGTCAACGGACACCGAACTTATAAAACCACGGAGACTCAAGGATCCAAGGCAATCTCACTCACCCTCATTATGAAAATCAATTTTTATTACCTTTATTAATTTCTTGCTGCACCCGCACGATTGGTTTTACAATGTACTAGCACACCCGGCTCCCACGTTATTCCATCGTTTACCATTGCTAATTATCTCCATATCCTACTTCCTAAATTTTAGAAACATAGAAACATAGGAACATACAAAACGTACAGTTCAATACTGCCCTTCGATCCTCAATGCTGTGCCGAACGTGTACTTTCTTTAGAAATTACCTCGGGTTAACCATAGACCTCTATTTTTCTAAGCTCCAAGTACCTATCCAGGAATTTCTTATAAAGACCCTATTGTATCGTAAGAAACCGTTTGTATCCAAATTTGTTACAATAACTTTGCATTTATGTACGTTCTTACACTTGTGCATATTCTACATTCCTCAGGTTCATAATACCTCTGAGCCCTTTCGTAGCTTCCTCACAACTTAGAGCTACTGACTTTAGGCCTTCAGCAAACATAGTAATATAGCATACGTTCTCAGTACATCTCTGTGACAGTGGGTTCTGCCACCGTGACAAATAATCAGACACACCTACTCTCGGGTTCAATTAGTTTTCATCTATGCCGGTACACTATAACATCCGACCCGATGTCCGTGTATTGTGCAAGCTAAACTGTTAAGTTGGAATCTGCAGAGCCGATTTGAAAATCCAATGAGTCAACATCGAATATTCAATCTTTAACAAGTTGCAAAAGCAAACATCTCCAGAGGATTTTTCAAATACGGCGTAACATTCCTAAATCGTATTGACGTTGCCTTCTGTACTTGACACTTTCTAAAGGAAGCTTTTTAAATTGCAGTTTTTATAATGAACTCCAGCAGTTTTACTAATGCAAACGGTTAAACTTCTTATTGCTCTGAGTTTTCTTGCCGCTTCCTGCATCGATCGATCTTCTGATCGCTTATTTTGCAGGTGGTTCTGACCGTTTCCGAAAAAGTGTGACTCCATATAATGTGTAGACAAATCTGTATTACACATGGTAAGTTGAAGATGCATAAGATGCGTCTATTATTTCCATAGCTGCCTCTTAACGTACTCTAGAATTCAGAACAACAATGCACACTTTCTCCAGCAATGTACACGAATTAATTTCTTTAATTTTCCCCTTTTATTAGATCATAATCTGAGAATTTATAATATGCCAGTTCGTAAAGCCAATCTGACATATTTATTTAATTGTTTTGTGATTGCATTCCTGCGTAATACAAATTCCAACACAATTAACTTTATATTTGCACTAACTTACCAGGGACGCCTATGACGGCAATGATCACGTACAATACTTTCTCGACACCATAGTACTCTTCCAGCATTTTCCAGCTGAGCAACATCAGCCACTGTACGGTAGATAATTGAGAACTATTTTTCAATGGCCTACTTTCCCAAAGGCTTTATATACTTTGTTTCGGGTCCCAAGTGTCAGTGATATACGTTGAACTAAAAATAGTACTTAAAAATCCCAATAGATCACGACAACTGAAAACAATTCCTCTTTGACGAGCTGTGTTTGTTCGAGTTTAAATTGAAAAACACCAAGTACTGAAAATCGGATTGAAAAAAAAAATGGTTTGAATCCAAAGGTGGCGTTCTGCAAGAAAGGTGGTTAGAATGTCGTCAGTGAAGGGTATTTTTGCCTCAGGTTGTTCACATCATATCGTACAACCAACTCATCTAGCAATTCAGTTCTGAATGCCGAGTCCCACGCAGGCCAGATAACTCCCTTTCCTGCAAGTGGGACTGATACCCACGGACTAAAATAAAAGTTGATCTCTTGAAACTAACACACTTTGGTAAAGTGAAAAATCATTCAATCTGATAAATCACCAAAGAAGCTGCAACCAGCTGAGACTACTACAGCCTTCAGCATATTGTAGCATTTTAATCTGAACATCTACATCGAGTAGAGATCAAAGTATCCCGAGAAGTCTCGCAGAGGAGCAAGTCCTTCGAACGTTGTTTCCGTGCCGACCATAATGTCAACCAAAACTATTTGCATCTAACTGTACAAGTGTCTATATAAATGTCTCTTAAGCAATGCCATGCTTAGTATTTTTACCGCTTCCCTGGGATCACTTTCCTCGTATTTACCGACGTCTGTGTAAACCTTGTAGCGGTGCGCTACATGGAGCGCCGAAATAAGGACACGGAGTCGGTGAGCAGCAGTTGCAAAAGAGATTTATTCAAACTTCGCGGCCTCGCTTTAAAGCCTTCCTGATCCCGCCCTCCCTGGGTGCGAATGCGGTAGTGGGCGCATATTCACAGTCCCGTCCCGCGCGCGGGCTTTTCCCCTCGCTGGGGAAGCAGGCTTGGCGCCCTCTTTGGGACCTGCCTCAATGCCGGCGCGCGCCGCTTTGTGAGCCGGTTCGAGAGCTCTGGGAAGTGGGTCGCCACAACCTCATGTTAAAGCTAATCCCTTCAGTAATGGAAATGACCAAATTGTGAAAGAGACTCCTACTATCTATCCCTCTCATAATTATATAACTCATTCACACTCAGATACTGAAACGCCTCAGCAAACGATACATGCTCGTGCCATATCTCCTAATAATTTATTACACTCTAATCAGTTAGCATCCAGGTGCATCTGTTCTTCATCCTCTTAAAGTCTAACATCCCAGACAGAATACTTCAAAAGAGAGAGCACCTACATTTTACGCTTCCACAACATGATTTCTCAATTTCTGTACTTACCAAGACTGTTGAAGACAAGCATTAACGTCCGCTAACATGATCTCTAACCCGGTCTAGTTGCTCAGAGGGGCTCTCCTCTACACCATATACACACGCATATGTTAACTTACTGCCTGCCCTCTACTTTTCAATTCATTGAACCTAAAACCTAACTTCCTGAAGCCTTGTGTTCTTCACACAGCCGTGTTGATAGAACAGTGTGTATCGGTACAGAAAGACATATTGTATTTGATCATTTCGGCAAAAGTAATACTTGGTTCAGTAAACATCTGGGCCCCTATTCTAATCCGTCCGGTTTGCCGCCAGTAACCTGAAATGAAGTCAACTCATTCACGTATTTCTACGTTGAAGAATCCTTTATTCCACAAATGTTATTACAATCTAGATTGTTTTAATTACCAGTGTATAGTTCATTGACGAGTAGATATGTCCAGCATAAGTTGCGTTATCTGTTAGTTGCAATCAAATTCAACGCCGAAAGATTAGATAAAATTAATTTTCTTTTCATGAACACGGGCTGATACAATGTCGAATCCATGATCTTTAATATTATTATCATCATCATCATCATCATCATCATCGATGAGCCTCGCTAGCAAATTTTACTTAATGATTCCAGAGTTTTCTAAACGGCTATCCCTTTACAGAAAAATGGTCCATGGCATTCTATCATTTCTGTGGTTTATTTCGCAATAAGACAAGTTCCTTTGCTTCTGCCCGAACTTTGAATCGAAGGTGGAGTTGCAAGAAACACGCAGCATCTTTCTTAGTACCATTTTTGTAATAAGTGAGAGAAAAAAAAACAACAAGACTTCACGTCAAATGATCGTTATCTGCAACCACGAAAGAAAGGTGAAAGGGTAAATTTACTTTGCAGCGAAATTAGCTACGATATCAAACGGGGCGTAGAGTATTATTTTGGGACATTTGCAGCCAATTGTGCTTTGATGTCCGTGATGTGTCCTGCCAATGCCCGGACTATGGAAAACACACAGGAAGCCAGGCTGCGCAAACAGAGAAACAAGGAACCGAACCATCGTAATAGATCGTCAATTTACAGTTGAAATGGCCGGTATGATGCCTAGATCAAGGTTATATTCTTCCATTATAACGATCGGAGTAAGTGGAGAGGAGACAGTGGACGGTAATAATATTCAAATCGGGCAATGTCCTCAGTAAATTCGTGATTTTAAACGTTCATGTTCAAGCTGCTATGAGTGAAGAACAGACCTGATGGACGATGGGGTTCAAAACTAACAATCCCCCTCCCGCCTGAGAACCATGAACTATTGCTGTTGCTATGCTGCTCATGAAAGAGACAGAAGAAACACAGATAAGAGGCAGAGAGAGACTGTATATTCATTGCATTTTGACCCTTCCTGGATTATTTACCTTTCACTACAAGGACTCTACTTTGCTCGTTAACCTTCCTCAGGAGACAGCAGGAGTGGCCTGATTTGATGGACATAGTCATTCAGAGTTGATGGATAGCTGAGACCCCGTTAGTAGGAATAAAAGACAGGTCTGGAGAGACACCCTTCAGACACACCAGTGGACACTGACTGAGTGTTGTGAACCCACAAGAAAGGTGGGGGTTTCAGAGACCGAATCAGGAGATTGGTCAAAAAATCTCACAGTGTGACAGCAGGACAGGTGGGGACGTGTGTGTGTCCACTCATGCCAGAGTGACGAGTCCACCACAGAAGAACGGTCTAGCTGAAGGACGGAGGGTTCAAAACTGAATGGCCACAACGATACAATGGATTTAGAAAGCCACAAAAGGTTTGCCTGCTGTAGCCTCCCTCTCTCTCCCTCTCTCTCCCCCTCCCCCTCCCCACAAAACAACCATAACTACCTCAGCACGCATGAAATGAACTGAATTTTATACTTTTATATAACAACTCATTTACTCCTAGACATCGATAGAGCTTGTTTATTATTGCTTATTATTAGTCCTACACTTTTAGGTTTATTATTGCTAACCTGTGTTATATATATATTTGCATTATTGATATTGTTTTGCTTATTTTACTAATAAGCACTTTAGAATATAGTTCCACCAGACTCCAACGGATACTTCTATCTTTGCTGGTCTGACTGACACCCAGTTACGGGGTACGTAACAAAGCATATACACACACTCACAAACACACCACCACCCACTGGAGATAAAGATTGGAAGCCAAGACGATGACAACATGGGCGGAACTCAGCAGACTAACTGAGCTCAGGAAGGTGTGAAGTTCAAAGACTCATCCCAGCTATCAAGAAGTAGAGAGTTATGTCCATTGTCGAAGCACTAAAAACTGCCAAGCAACAGTTATAAGCTCTGGCTCCCAGTCTACGGAGGCACACAAAGAAATCAGAGGCCAAGCGAATTAATGCACTCTTCTCCAAAGAACTAGGAAAAGTATGCGCAATGTTCCAGAATAATAGCATGTCAGCACCTGAACCAACCAACTAAGCATCTGTATACTGGAAAGTGTATGCGAGAAAGAAACATCACATAACCCAGTGCGCAGAAAGACCTACAAGCAAGCTTCCAGATGAAAATCCAGTCACCATCGCAGCAGCAGGTGTCCAGTAATGAGTAGCAAGTATGAAGAGCTGGACATCACCACCGCCTGATATGACACATGCTTATTGGCTGAAGAAGCTAAAAGTTTTACAAACATGGCTGTCAGTTTACTTGATTCAGTTGCTTGCCGCAGGCTCCTACTCTTACCGGTGCACTCAAGGAAGGACTGTACTCATAATGAAGAACCTCACAAAGGATGGACACTATCAATCTACCAGCAAAACCTCTCTGTTAATAGCATGAAGCTTCACTATGGCATCAAGCAGAAGGAACATGTGTGCAAATTACTGAGCAACTGGTAGACCAATTAGTTATGCGAGACTCTATGATCAAGCAAAACAACCTAAGCAGAGTCTGGATTGACTACTAGAATGCATACGACTCAGTTTTGCATTCATGGATGCTGGAATGCCTGTCCCTGCAGAAGATCAAGGAGGCAGCAAAGACCTTCATCAAGAACTCAGTGGGCTGCTGGAGGGGAATGCAAGCTCTTAACTTAAAGCCAATAAAACAATTATCCATCAGTGTGGAATATACCAGAGCACTATTCCCACTGCTGTTCTCACTGCTTCACTCGTCTCAGCTAAATCATCGCAAAGAGTGGATATGGGTACATCAAGGATGGGTTCTCCAAGAATGGGGAGTACATCATCCAAATCCTACACACGGATGACATCAAACTTATGCCAGAAATTAATGAGACTTTGACTCACTAATCCACCTGACAAGGGTGTACAGCAGAGACATCGATATGTATTTTAGCCCGAGAAAGTGCAGTAGGATGGTAGTAAAAAGAGGCAAATACATCGACTGAAAGATTCTGGTTACCCGGAGGCCACAAATCACATGTAGATGACAGCTTAAAATACCTGGGAGTACTGAGGTACATAGACGTCATGATCAGGACACAAGGACAGCAGCAGCATCCAAGTGCTTCCAAAGTGTGAGGCAGGTCTTAGAAGTCCAGATGAATGAGAGAACTAGCCATCTACACATTTGCTCTAACAGTCATTAGATACCAAATCGCAATAATGTGCTGGCCAAGGAGCATACTGGGGACCGCTTTCATCACACCAGAAAGTTAATGAAAATAAATGGAGGATTCCGCCCAAAGGGGAGCGACTGTACACCTGCTGAAATAAAGGAGCACGGGGGCTTAGAAGTGCCGAGACTACAGTCCCGGATGGAATGCGAAACATCGATGAGTATGTCTGTAAGATAGCCAAGAAAGGCAATCTAAGAGGGTAATACATAAGATTGCATGCATAGAACATGGAAAAGGAAGTCGGTAAAGTAGATCCAAAGGCCCTGAGGCTATGGTAAGTCTTGCCACTTTACAGGGTGTTAAATCTCTGGATACCAGAGGAGACTGACGTAAGAAAGTTTTACCAATGGCTGGGAATGGCAAGATATCGGGAATGCACAGAGGTGTCTCTTATAGCTGCACGAGAAAAGACTCTGAGCACAACAGCAATAGAAGCAGGGTTCTATCATACGAGACAAGACCCAAGATCCAGAATGCGAAACGATTCCGTTAAAAACCATCCAGTACATAGAACCCGGGTGTAAGATGCAGACAGTGATAGCATACGCTTAAGAGCACAGCCAATGGGCATGAATTGTGCGCAGGGACACCTGCGTTGAGTACGGCTTGGACGCCCACAAGTCCAATTGCAAAAGAATCGAGAAAGTAGTAGAGGATGATAGAGATAAGATGCTCTGGAAGTCCAATTTCAGACTGCCAAGCAGGTGCTGGAGTACCCCCCAGACAGAGTAATATGAGACAAGGGACAGTAAAATGAAATGGAAGAAGATGTGGCAATCCCGAAGGATAGTAACCCATCAGGAAGTAAGTATATAAGAAGCTGGAGACATACCAGGTCTTGAAAGAGCAGATAGAAAGTACGACGCAGGGTAAGGCCAGAGCAATCCCGGTGGTGATAGGATCATTTCAAAATGTGACAGCTCGATTGGAAGAGCGGCTCCAACAAATCATGGGAACAATATCCGGGAACACGGTCTAATACAGCACTCTGTTAGGAAGAGCAGGATTCCACACCGAAACCTCGATACCCCTAGCCTCTGGTAGAGGACCTGAGATTGTGTGGAAATACGCTATTTGCAATTATCCTGTTTTTACATGAATTACTCGTCAAACATGGTCTAATATTCATCTGTCTCAATAATAGACAGCCACAATCTGACTAAACTAATAATACACACGCAATTCTATTTCTCATCAATACAGAGTGCACCATTAGCACAATCGTAGTATAGTCACAAAAAGATATGTGAACTTCTGGGATATTACCTTCTAAAATCAATGACATCAGACTGGCTATGTAGATGTAGATCTGGTCTGCTTGAAATCAAGACACACAAATTATAGTTACTGACTGAGCCAGCTTTTCTTAAGAAGGATTTGTTTGTGAGCACCATGTCTCCATTTGAAAAACTTTCTGAGCAACGTAAAAGATGAATTGTAGAGATAGTTAAGCATTTCTGAAGACCTAAATGTTCATCGGTCCACAGTCAAATTAGTCTGGAAATGGAGGAATTTCGGCATTCTTGCTACACGCCCTAGGAATGGCCTTCGGTATGATCACCCCAAGATCACATTCTGCAAAGAGATAAAAAAGTCCAAGTGTAAGAGTAAAAGACCTGTTGAAATTTCTTGAACTTGCTAAAGTTCATGTAATGATGCCTGTTTCCCTGTTTATATCTATAGGTAAAATTATGTGGAAAAGGCAAACAATGAAATTCATCTGTCCACTAAAAAAAACACTGAACAAGAATGGTGTTCATGGAACGACTACATAGAGGAAACCATTGCTCACCAACAAAAAAAAACATTGCTGGACGTTTGAGGTGTGTTGGAGTTTATTGCTGCTGAAGGACGTTCTACCAGTTATTAAATACAAAGATTCACATACTTCTTTGAACCTGGACTGTGAATGATTCTGTAATGTGTTCATTAAAAATATGAAAAGTGCAATTTTCGTGTGTTATTGTTTTAGGAAGATTGCGTTTGTCTAGTATTGTGATTTAGATGAAGTTCTAACCATATTCGATAAGCAACTAATGCAGAAAATCAGGTAATGCAAGGATAGATAGATAGAGACAGAGAGAGATCGATACATAGTTAAACAGGAAATAGGAAAAAGTATGGTATAATGCTCAGTGTTCGAGTGAGAAGATTTCGGTAGGGTCAGGTTCTTATTTAGTCTCACAGTCTGAGAGAAGAAGATGTTACCCAGTATGGCAGTCCAGTCCTGATGTTTCTCTGCCTCTTTGCTGATGGCAGTGGATAAGAAAGATTCTGGCGTGAGTGGTAGGGGTCAGTAGCAATGAATTCGCCTGCAACGCTCCAGTAAATTTCAAACACAGATAGAAGGAAAACACTGATGATATCTCTGCTATTCTTATTACTCTGTAGAGTCATGCAGTCTGATAACTTGCAGCTCTCGTACCACACAGTGATGAAGCTAGATAGGACACTCTCCATCGTGATTTGTAGGAAGTTGTTATAATTGACACGGGAGCATTGCACAACTCAACGTATTCAGGAAATGTAGTTGTGCTAAAACTGGAAATTGTTCAAAGCTGGTTCACAAAAACGATTTCAGGATTGTATTGCTTGTCATATAAGACCATAAGATGTCGGAACATAACTAGGCCATTCGGAAATCGAGTCTTTTCCGCTATAAACCCATGGGCTGAATCAATTCTTTCAGTCATCCCCTCTCACTTGTCTTCACACCATACCCTTTGATGCCCTGGTGAATTAGGAAAATATTATCTACCTTAAATACACCCAATGACTTGGTCTCCGCAGATCCTCGTAGCAAAAAATTCCACAGATTCACCTCTCTCTGACTATAGTAATTTCTCTACATCTCAGTTCTAAATGGACGACCTTCAATCCTGAAGTCCTGCCCTTTTGTCCTAGAATCCGATATCATTGTCACGGTCCTATCGGTCCTGACCGTTGATTCATCATATTCTCCTAATTCCCTTCTCTACGTGTTCTACCGGGTCCCTGATTGCGGTGAGATTGTGGCACAGCTGATTCTCATCTAAACCTGCAGCATCATAACCCCGACTTTGCATCCACTCATCGCAAGATCGTTGTTTCAGCTAGTGTGGTAATTCAGGTTCCCGGCAGCATAGGATTGTGTATTCTAAGTTTTGTTTCAGTACTGAGGTTTTCCTGTGTCAAGAGAAGTGTTGCCTGCTGCCTGCCTATCCGTTCATCGTCCGGTTTGCCGTTCAGTTCCAGCCACGCTCACGCCTTCATCTGCATCCCAACTCTTCATCCGAGCCAGTGTCCTGCGTTTGGGATCACCCTTCTTTGCAACAACCATGGGAATTACCTTTCCCCTATCTAATCTGTTCAGGGCTTTTAACATTCGGAATGTTTCTAGGAGACCCTCCCCATTCTCCTGAACTCCAGGGAATACAACTCAAGAGCTGACAGATGCTCCTCATACGATAAAGCTTTCATTCCTGGAATAATTGTTGTGAATCTTCTCTGAACCCTCTCTAATGTCAGTCTATCCTTTCCGAAATAAGTAGCCGAAAACTGCACACAATACTCCAACTGTGGTCTCACTAGTGCCTTATAGAGCCACAACATCACATTTCTGCCCTTATATTCTATATCTCAAGAAATGAATACCAACATTGCATTCGCGTTTTCACTGCCGACTCAACCTCTCGGTTAATCTTTAGGGCATCTTCAACAAGGACTCCCAATGTCATGCTTCGGTCCG
Source organism: Hypanus sabinus (assembly GCF_030144855.1). Lineage (NCBI taxonomy): Eukaryota > Metazoa > Chordata > Chondrichthyes > Myliobatiformes > Dasyatidae > Hypanus > Hypanus sabinus. Next base: position 117,880,175 of record NC_082713.1, on the reverse strand, counting down.
AAGTCCACCTTCCGGTTCACGGTCCCGTCAGCGGAAACCAGACTCCGGGTCCTCCGACTGTCCCTCGTTTCCGCTTGGACTCAAACATTTACACCTGATGCCCATCTGTTGGCTGTGAATATCAGGGGCTCTGGGATGGAGTGTAGTTAGGGAGTTGTCCCGTCAGTCTCCGCTTGGATTACCCACCGTTGTAAGACGAGTTCTTTGAGTGAATTATGGATTTGGCTGTTCCGTAGCCCGCCCCAGTCTTCCGGCCGCCTCGAGTCTTGAAGCCAAACCAGACCGAGCTCCTTTCCTGTCTCTCGCCTCCGTTTATTAAGCCAGGCCAGATTGCCGTTGCACTGCGGTTGGTTCTGTCCCTTCCTGTTCCTCGCCTCCATCGGTCTGTGCCCCGCGTCCTGCCCAGGTGCCCCTCGTCCTGCCCAGGCCCCCCGCCTCCTGCCTGGGAGTTCGGCTCCCTGCCCAGGAGTTCCGCGGCCCGCCCAGGAGGCTAGCTCCTTGAACCTAGTCCTTAGCCGGTTCAATTCCTTCTGGATCCTCGCCTCCGTCGGGTTGGCCCCACGTCCCACCCAGGAGTCCCGCGACCTGCCCAGACCCCTGCGTTCTGCCTAAGAGTTCTGCAGCCCGCCCAGGATGCTAACCTCCTTGAACCCCAAGGGCCCAGCCTCAAGAGCCCAGCCTCAAGACCTCCTTGGACCCCAAGATCTCCTTGAACCCCAAGGTCTCCACGAACGTCATGGTCTCCACAACTCGTCCTGTCCTTTAGCTTTGTCCCGTCACGTTCTTAGTACTTCAGTGTCTGCCTCCTGCATTTGTGTCCAGTCTCCACGCCCCCTTATGACACCCAAGTATCGTTGCATCTCTGCATTTTGAAGTCTCTCCCCATCGAAACAACAGTCTGTCCGTTTATTTCTTCCGAGAAAGTGCATGACCGTACACTTTCCAACATCATATTTCATTTGCCACTTCGTTGCCCATTCCCCTGAACTATTTAATTCTCTCTGCAGGCACTCTGTTACCTCAACACTAACCTTTGCACGTCTACCTATCTTTGTATCATCGCTAAATTTAGCCACATATTCAATAATTCCGTATCCTAATCGTTTCCATTGTCATAAGTCGGGTGTTAAATCAAGATCCAACTGCAGGGCATAGACTTTGTGGTCCTGGAAACAGGACGAGACGGAACCCAAGGACGGGACGGGATGCAGTCTAAGCAGGGGAAGCAGGACCAGAACGAGGGACTGGGATGAAGGAGCATGGGGTGGACTCCGATCCCAAGACATGACAAGGATCCAGACCTTTGGTCTTGCCTCGGGCTCGGACACACGAAGCCTGGCGAGGACGTGACGAGGCTTGGCTAGGGACGAGGTCTTAAGGCTTGGGTCGAGGCTAGAAGCTGCAGGCTTGGGTCGAGGCTTGATGCTAGAGACTGCAGGCTTGGGTCTAGGATAGAGGCTGCAGGCTTGGGTCGAGGATGTTAGAGACTGCAGGCTTGGGTCGATGCTAGAGGCTGCAAGCTTGTGTCGAGGCTTGAGGCGAGATGCTGCAGTCTTGAAGCTTGGAGGCTGGAGCTAGGGGCAGACTAGGAACTGTACATCATCATGGAGCCGGGACTTATCCTCCGACAAGCCGGGACTCATCTTTAACAGGACACTGACAAGAGACGGGACAGTACAGAGACATCGAGCCGGGACTTATCCACCAACAAGCCGGGAATCATCTATATCTCCACACCATGATGGGGCAGGACCATCCGTCGAGTAACGGTAGAACAGCCTGATTTACCCCACGGGGGCAAGGACAGGAAGAGACAACACCAAAGAACAACAGACAGTTCCACCTCTGCATCGGGGTATCTCCGAGTAGCCGTTACGGCCGGCAGCCATGGCAGGCTATGGAAGCAACCGGATCCCTACGTAGTTCGGAGTGGCTGACGGCTACCCAGCTGGCCCAGGAAACAGCTGAATCCATCCCGCAATGGCAGCTCCGACTACTACCAACAAGGCTCTCAGAAGCCATGGTTATCCAACGCGCCCCGAGGATGGCAAGAGTCCGTTCTAGCCTTCCACCAACCATCTGTGCCATGAGAATCTTGACAAGACGAAGCCAAACCGCACTCAATACCACGGCCACTATTATTTCCAGTTCCAATATGAGCCTCAGGTGTTTCTAGATTTTTTCCAACCGCAGCAAGGGACAGCTGGAAAACCTGGAGTCCATGGACCGGAACATGGACTTCGAACTAAATCACCACAAGCATGTATCATAAAAAGCATCAGTCATTACACCGACCGCTGTGTAACTCCACTGGTAACCGGCCTCCAGACAGACTGGGGTACCCTCATTCCCATTCCGTTTTCTGCCGACCAGCCAAATGCAACACCCATACTAGTAACTTCCCTGTTATTCCATGGGCTCTAATATTGTTAAGCAGCCTTGTGTACGGCACCTCGTCAAAAGCCTTTTCAAAGTACAAATACACCACGCCTGCGGTGTCTTCCTTGGCTACTCTCCTTATAATTTCCTCAAAGATTTGCAGTAGGTGTGTCAGACTGGACGTTATTTCAGGACTCTATGATGGCTTTTCCCTGTCTTATCATGCCCCTTCAGGTACTCCGTAATCTCATCCCTAACAATCGATTCCAGCAACAGCCCAACCACTAATGTCATGGTAACAGATCTACAGTTTACTTTCTGCTTCCTCCCACCCTCCTTAAATAGTGGAGTAATATTTGCAATGTTCCAGTCATCCGGTACAATGTCACAATCTATCTATTCTTGAAAGATCATCGCTAATACCTCTGCAGTCTTTCCAGCTACTTCCTTCAGAACCCAAGATTGCATTCCATCAGGTCCAGGAGATTTATTCGCCATCAGACTATTAAGTTTCCTGAGCACCTATACAGTCGTAATTTTCACTGCGCAAATTTCACTTCTCTGACACTTTGAATGTCCGATACATTGCAGACATCTTCCACTGTGAAGACTGAGGCAAAATATCTATTCAGTTCCCCTGCCAACTCTGCATCTGTCATGATAATATCTCCAGCGTCATTTTGCATTGGTCCTATATCTACCCTCGACACTCTTTTATGTACCTTAAAAGCTTTTAGTACCTTCTTTGACATTGATGGCCAGATTTTTTTCATAGTTCATCTCTTCCTTCTTAATAAACTTCTTATTTTCCTTCTGCAACATTTTAAAAGCTTCCTAATACTTTATCTTCTCAATGGCTCAGATTTCCTTGTATGCTCTCATTTTTGCTTTCACTTCGGCTTTGACTTCACTAGTCAGCGATGGTACTGTTGTTCTTCCCTTTGAAAATTTCTTCTTATTTGGAATATATCTGCCTTACACTTCCCTCATTTTTTCGCAGAATCTCCAGCCATTGATGCTGTGATGTCCTTCCTGCAAATGTCCTTTTCTAGTCATTTTCGGTCAGTTCTCCTCTCATGCCATCGCAATTTCCTGTATTCTACTGAAATGCGCTCACATTGGATTTTGTTTTTTCTCCTCTCAACTTTCAATGTAAACTCGAGCATATTGTGATCACTGTTCCCTTAGGGTTCTTAAACCTCAAGCTCTCTTATCTCCTCCGGATCATTGACAACTCCCAATCCAGCATAGCCGATCCCCAAGTGGACTTAACAATATGCTCTTCTAAAAATCCAACCCTTAGACATTCTATAAATTCTCTCTCTTGATGTCCAGTACTTACCTGGTTTTCCCAATCCACTTTCATGTTAAAATCCGCAACGATTATCATGACATTGCCTTTCCTACAAGCCTTTTCTATTTCTCGTTGTAATTTGTAATCCACATTCCAGCTGCTGTTTAGAGGCCTGTATGCAAATGCCATTAGGGACCTTTTACACTTGCCATTTCTTAACTCAACCCACAGAAAATCTACACCTTTCAATCCTATGTCATCTCTTTCTAATGATTTAATATTATTTCTTGTACGCACAGCCACACCATCCCTCTGCCTACTAACCTATCTTCCATTACACCAAATTTCAGTACGCCTTTCTTGGACGTTCCCCACCCGATGGCAGCCATCCTTTAGTCAAGTTTCAGAAATGGCCACAACGTCATATTTGCCAAACTGTAAATGAATTTCAATGACGTACGTTTTACTTCTTATGCTGCGTGCATTCAAATATAACACTTTCAGTCCAGTATTGTTGCTTTCTACTTTTACTGTACCACACCTCTATTGAGCTGTAACTCATGACACTAGCTGTGATTAAGCCTCATCTCTTGGCTGTTCTTTCTACAATCCCTGTTGCACGATATTTTTAATTTCTTTCTGTTTTGCTCTTCCTCAGCCCTATCACTCCGGTTCCTTCCACATAGAAGGTTAGTTAAGAAGGTTCAGTCGTTAGGTATTAATGCTGGAGTAATAAAATGGATTCAACAGTGGCTAGATGGGAGATGCCAGAGAGTAGTGGTGGATAATTGTTTATCGGGATGGAGGCTGGTGACTAGCGGGGTGCCTCAGGGATCTGTTTTGGGCCCAATGTTGTTTGTAATATACATAAATGGTCTGAATGATGGGGCGGTAAATTGGATTAGTACGTATGCCGATGATACTAAGGTAGGAGGTGTTGTGGATAATGAGGTGGGTTTTCAAAGCTTGCAGGGAGATTTATGCCGGTTAGAAGAATGGGCTGAACGTTGGCAGATGGAGTTTAATGCTGAGAAGTGTGAGGTTCTACATTTTGGCAGGAATAATCCAAATAGAACATACAGGGTAAATGGTAGGGCATTGAGGAATGCAGTGGAACAAACAGATCTAGGAATAACAGTGCATAGTTCCCTGAAGGTGGAGTCTCATGTAGATAGGGTGGTGAAGAAGGCTTTTGGAACGCTAGCCTTTATAAATCTAAGCATTGAGTACAGAAGTTGGGATGTAATGTTAAAATTGTACAAGGCATTGGTAAGGCCAAATTTAGAATATTGTGTGCAGTTCTGGTCACCGAATTATAGAAAAGATATCAATAAATTAGAGAGAGTGCAGAGACGATTTACTAGGATGTTACCTGGGTTTCAGCACTTAAGTTACAGGGAAAGGTTGAACAAGTTAGGTCTCTATTTATTGGAGCGTAGACGGTTGAGGGGGGATTTGATCGAGGTATTTAAAATTTTGAGAGGGATAGATAGAGTTGACGAAAATAGGCTGTTTCCATTGAGGGTAGGGGAGATTCAAATGAGAGGAAATGATTTGAGAGTTAGGGGGCAGAAGTTTAAGGGAAACACGAGGGGGTATTTCTTTACTCAGAGAGTGATAGCTGTGTGGAATGAGCTTCCTGTAGAAGTAGTAGAGGCCAGTTCAGTTGTGTCATTTAAGGTAACATTGGATAGGTATATGGACAGGAAGGTAGTGGAGGGTTATGGGCTGAGTGCGGGTAGGTGGGACTAGGTGAGATTAAGAGTTCGGCACGGACTAGGAGGGCCGAGATGGCCTGTTTCCGTGCTGTGATTGTTATATGGTTATATGGGAAGTTAGTCGAAACCCTCCCTAACAGCACAATTAAATGTGGCTGTAAGGATATTGGAACCCTTTGTTTTGTGGTGCATCCTGTCCTTTTTGTACAGGTCGTACCTCCCCCAAAAGAGGCCCCAAACATCCAGGAATCTGAAGCCCTGCCCCCTACAGCAGTCTCTGAGCCACACATTAGTACGTCTGAACATGTTATTCTTGCACTCGTTAGCACAGGCAGCAATTCTGAGATTATTTCCCCTGTGGTCCTGCCTTTCAGTTTCCTACCGAACTCATTGAATTCTCTCTTCAGAGCCTCCTCCCCTTTTCTGCCAATGTCATTGGTACCAAACTGTACCAAACTTCTGGCTGTTCACCCTCAACATTCAGAATACTCTGCAACCGATCTGAGACATCCCGTACCCTGGCATCTGGAATGCATGCCCATGCAGGTATCAGGCTGGCAGAACCTCCTGTCTGTTCCCCGCACTATGGAATTCCCTTATGACTACTGCATTTTTCACGTTCCTCTTTCCCTTCTTGCACCATGGAAACAAGCTCAGTGCCAAAGACCCGATCTCCGTGGTCGTCCTCTGTCACGTCATCCCCCTTAACCGCATCGAAAACGAAATATTGATTACTGAGAGGGATGGCCACAGAGGTGTGCTCTGCTGTCTGAGCTTTTAAATTCTCTTCCCTGTCCATCACCCACTTATCTAACTCCTGCAGCTTTGGGGTGACTAACTCCCTGGAGCTCCTCTCTATCTCCTTTTCACTCTCCCTAATAAGCTGCAGGTAATCGAAACGCAATTCCGGATTCCAACAGGGTCTCTCAGGAGCTGTAACTCGGTGCACTTAGCGCAGATGTGGCCATCTGGGAGACTAGAAGATTCCAGGAATACCCTTATCCGACACCCAGAGCAAAGCACTAGCCCTACCGACATGCTCTCTATGCATGAAAAAGGGGATTTGATGGCGTTGGGACAGTATTCACTTGAATTGAAAAGAATAACGAAATTATCGAATACTGAAAAGCCATGATAGAGTGTTTGCGAAAAGAATGTGTCCAATGGCCCGTTAGTCTATGACCAGACGACACAGCCTCAGTGTAGAGGAGCATACTTTTAGAACAGTCCCGAGGAGGATTTTCTTTTTAGCCAAAATCGGTGAATCCGTATAATTCTCTGCCACAGAGAGCTGAGGAGTGCAGGTTTTTATGTACATTACGATAGAGATTGATAGATTCTTTATTGGTCAGGACATGAAGGGCTATGGAGAGAAGGAGGAAGATTGGAACTGAGAGGAAATTTGGATCAGCCATGCTAAAATAGAGGTGCGGACGTTCATGGTCCAAATACCCCAATTTTCCTCCTATATCTTATGGTCTTCTGGTCTTATGGTCTCTCTGTATGCTCAGTCATCATGGTTGCTGATGAGGCCAAACACTGTAGTGTCATTGGCGAACGTGATGATATATTTTCAGGTCAATCTGACCGTATATTTGCCATCATTGACAAAGTGATTAGGTTTGGCAGGCCGATTATAGATGGGGCACCAAAAACAATGCCAGAAGTTCCTATAATGACGTCTGGTGACGAAAGCTGGAGATATACAACCCAGTAAATCTTGCTACCAGCAGCAAGTTTACTCATAAATATACTTCGAAGTTTCATTCTGAAACCTGGGGGAACATTTACTGTGCACTTTAACCTTGTAGTGCATGCCCTTCATATTGTTGTATACTTCTATAAGATCACCCCTCCGCCCCCATTTCAATGAAAACACGTTCAACATGCTCAGCCTTTGTCTATAACATAATGCGCCTAAAATTTTTCACAAATCAGCTTTGGACTCATTACAGATTTTCCCATAGAAAATCTGCAAAATCTGAACACAGTAGCGTAGGTAACGCCTCACCAGCGTCGTGTACAACTACAATATTGAATGCTCTATAACTAGTGCCGTAACTGATGAAGGACCACGTGTCAAAAGCATTCTTCCTTTTCCTGCCTACCTGCAATGCCACGTTCAGGAAAACATCTACTTCCACTCCCAACACCCTTTGTTATCACCGTCTCCCCAGCAAAACGGTCTCTACAAATTTGACCCTCATTTGCCTTCCCAAAAGTTCGTACTTATCCAACTGAGGCTCAATTTTCCGTTCCTGAGACTACTTAACCTGCTGACCAAGATCCCCCCCCCCCATATGCGTTTTTTACCATCTTCCACTCTCAACGACATCTATTATTTCAGTATCATCAGCAAACTCACTGGCCTCGTGGGGTAAGTCTGCCCGCCCTTGCCATTACCCTACGGTGGGATCTGTCGCTCCCAGTACTTGCCTCCGTTGGGTAAGTCAGGCCGTCATTGCCGTTACCCTGAGGCCGGACTGTTCCCTTCCTTCCCTCCGAAGCCCTGCATACAACCTACGCCTGAGGCCCTGCCCTGCAACCTGTGTCTGGAGCCTTGCCTTCTCTTGCCTTTTCCTAGAGCCTTGTCTCGCCTTGCCTCTGCATGGAACCTTGACTCGCCTCGCCTTCCCTCTGCCTGGAGCCTCGCCTCTCCTTGCCTCTCCCTGGAGACTTGCCTCGCCTTGCCTGTGTCTGGAGCCTCGCCCTGTTTGGAACTGCCTGTCTGTGTCCACGCCTTCGCTAGGTAGGTCCGGCCGTTTTGCTGCTCCCTAGCGGTGGGAACTGTCTCGTCGTGTTCAGCGTTCTGTGTTTTGAGTCCCGGCCCTACGTCCTGTACCTAAGGAGGGGTCCTGGCTCGGTGTTCCATGTTCCTGTCTCTCCCGCGGTTCTGTGTTCTCGTCATGTCCTTGTCCCTCGCCCAGCACAGGAGTACCTTGCCCAGCCCGGTGCTGGGATTCCCTCGTCCTGTGTTGGGTTTCACCTTGTCCCGTCCAGGAGTCTCTCGTTTCGTCCTGTAAACTCCTTGTGTCCTCACCTAGTTATGGGGTCCGAGACCGAATCAAGACCCAGATTCTGGGTCGTTGTGCAGTCTCTGGCTTGGACTCCAAGCCCAGGCTTCCAGTTCCCAGTTCCATGCCCTGGTTCCACTGTCCTTGTCAAGTCCCAGCCCAGGCCCGGAATCCTTGTCTCGTCCGGAGCCTGTGTCATGTCCAGTGTCCTTATCTTCCCCATTTTCCTTGCTTCCATATCACGCCTAGTCCTGTTCCTGGTATTTCAGCGTCTGTGTCTTGCATTTGGGTCCACTCCCAGCGCCCCCATTTTTGCACTCCACACTTCAGTCATTTCTAAACGAACTGACAAACTGCCCACTAATTATTGTTCTATTGTTCTATTATATGCCCTATCTTTGTCTTTTAGGTCGGCTTTGACTCCTTGTTAGACACACTTGTGTCATCTTTCCTATAGAATACTTCTTCCTCTTTGGGTTATTCCTGCTCTGCTGTCTTGCATGTCAGTGTTATTTTCCAATTATTCCTCGTCAACTTTTCGTTTACGCCTGCGTAATTCCCTTCAAGTAGTACTATTCTTCTGTAATACTGATACATCTGACTAGATCCTCCATCACGAATTTCAGGATGAATTCGATTATATTAGGATCATTCCCCCTTAAGGGTTCTTTTACCTTCAGGTCTATAATCGATTGTGAGTCATTGCACAACAACCAATCCAGAATAGCTGATCCTCTCGTGGGCTCAACAAGCTGTTCTGAAAAGCCATCTCATCGAGAAATCGAGAAATTCTCTTTCTTGTAACCCAGCAACAAAGTGATTTACCCAATCGACCTGCACATTGAAGTTCCTCATGTTTATTGCAACATTGCCCCTTTGTCATGCATTTTATATCTTCCGTTGTAATTGTACACCATATACTTACAGCTGTTTTTGGGTCTGCATACGACACCCTTTAGAGTCTTTTTACCATTGTAGTTCTTTAGCACTATACACAATATTTCAGCACCTTCTGACCCTATGTCACCTCTTTCTAATAATCTGATTTCTTTTTTATTCCCAAAAACGCAACGCTGCTATATCTTCCATCCTGTATAATGTATACGCTTGGACATTAAACCCCCAGCAATAATTTCCTTGCTGCCGTCATTTAGTGACGCTCACAATATAATACCCGCCAATCTGTAAATGCGCTGCAAGTTCCTCTACCTTATTCTGTATACAGCGTGCAATCAGATACAACAGCTTCAGACCGGCATTCAATCTTTTCGAATTTGACTGCCTTCTAAGTTACAACTCATCGTGTTGACTGCAATTTTACCAATTAACAGCGTCTCTTCCCAGGGCATTGCCTCTGTTTGTAAACCATCTACATCATCTTCAGCACTATTATCCACCTTACTTATACTTCTTAAGTTGAAAATTAGCCAGCATAAGACACTATTTGCATCATGCTCAGACTTTTGATTCATAATTTTAAGGTCTTACCAACATTTACTTCCACAACTACTCCATTAACGGTTCTGGCATTCCAATTCCCATCCTCTTGCAACTCCAATTCTAACTCCACGGTGCAGGATTAACAAACCTTCTCACTATGATACTAGTCCCCTTTTTTCAGCACCAGGAGGCAGGCGGAGCACCACCAAATGTTGTGCGTTCCTATATCGTTGCGTGTGTCTTTCTTTATGTTTTAAGCCGTTAAAAAGAGATCGGCTCCAGCGGAGTGACCATTGTAGGAACGGCCATAGTCTGAGTGGAGGCTACAGTCTGAGTGGGAACTTAAAGATTTTGCCTCAGGGGGCTTCGACAGAAAGAGGCTGAGTCGAAAGAAACTTGTAAGAAGGTTAGGTTTTTCTTTTCATCATTGCTGGTTCGATCTTCGTTGTCCATAGTACTGTACTGGCAGGATGTCAGGTGTTGCAGTTGAATATACTTCCTGTATGATGTGGAAATTCATAGAACCTGCTGGTCACCCTGATGACTACACCTGCGAGCAGTGCAGCCAACTCCAGCTCCTGAAAGACTGTATAAAGGAGCCGGAACTAGGGTAAGGATCGCCCGGGAGGCACAGCAATTGATAGACGAGACCTTTGAACAGGTGGCTACTCCCAGAGTGCAGAATTCAGGGAATACTTGCGTGTACGTCGAGTGCGGTAAAGGCAGAGAGAAGCCTGTGCGGATCTCTATGTGGCCATTTCCCTCAGCGACAGGTATAACACTTTGGATACTGATGAGGGGGATGGCCAATTTAGGCAAGGTTGCAGCAGCCAGATCAACAGCACTGCGGTAGGATCTGAGCCTTAGAAAGGTTGGGTGAAGTTACATGGATCAATAGTCATAGGGAACTCTGTAGTTAGGGGGACAGGTAGGTGATTCAGCGGTAGCAAGAGGTTTGTGGATAGTGTTTTCTTGCGCAAGTGCTAGGGTCCAGGATATTTGAGCATATGCAAACTATTCCTGAAGGGGAGGGTGAGAAGCCAGAGGTCGTGGTACATATTGGTACCGATGAAATAGGCAGGAAATGGGTGAAGGTCTTGCGCAGTTAGTTCAGGGAGTTAGGTAGGAAGCTGAAGAGCATGACCTCCAGGGTGGTAATCTCCAGATTAAACCCAGTGACACGAGCTGAAGAAGGTAGATCAGGGGACTGATCTACCTTAACCATTGTGCATGGAGCAGAGTTTCAGGTTCTTGGATTATTGAAGCATTTTCGGGGGGGGGGGAGTGACCTGGAAAAGTGGAACAGGTTGCATCTAAACTGGAGGGGAGCCAATATCCTGCGAGAGAGGATTGCTTATCCTATTGGAGAGTGTTTAAGCTAGATTTGTATGGGGCATTGGAACACAAGTGAAGAGGCAAAGGACCAGGCAGTTGCAACATAAGTAGAGACAGCTTGCAGGGAGTATCTAAGTAAGGACAGGCAGACGATAGAGCGAAGATGCCCCCAATAAGATGGTTTCAGATGAGTCTATTTTAATAGAAGTATCACAAAAAGGCGGGTGTACTTCCAGCGTGCATCAGTACATGGAACTCTGACGTTGTGGCCATTACAGAGATTTTAATTTCTCAGGGGCAGGAATGGCTGCTCAGTGTGTCGGGCTTTTGATGTTTCATAACGGACAGTGATGGAGGCAAAAGAATTGGGGGAGAGGCGGTGCTAATCAGGGATAATATCAGGGCTGCAGAAAATGGGGAAGTCGTGGATCTACTGTATACTCAGTCGGTGTGGGTGGAAGTCACTAACAGGGAGAGGGCAATACAATAACTCTACTCGGTGTTTTATACAGTACTTCCCACACCTAATAGTAACAGACATGGAGGAGCACACAGGAAGGCATTTCTACAACACTGTAATACTAATAGGGTTGTTTTGAGGGTAATTTTAACTTTCCTAATTTTGTCTGGCATCTCATTAGAGCAATGCGTCTGGATGTGGTGGGGCTTGTTCCGTGTGTTGAGGAATATTTCCTGATACAATATGCAGATTAGCCAACTAGACGAGAGGCGCTACTTGATCCGGTATTGGGAAAGCAATTTGGAGGGTATGATCTAAACTCTATCAACTTTACATTGTGGTGGAGAAAGACAGGAGCAGACAATTTGATGAAACATTTAACTGGGGTAGGAAATTTGATGGTATTAGAAAGAAACTGGGAGCATAAACTGGGAGCAGATGTTCTCAGGGAAATACACGTCTGGAGTGTCACAAATGTTCCAGGAACATTCGCATGGCGTTCTGCATAAGTATGTTCCATTAAGGCAGGGAAAGAATGGTACGGTAAAGGAACTATAGTGCACAAAAGAAGTCGGAAATCTGGTTAAGAAGAAAGTAAATGATTACTGAAGGTGCAAGAAAATAGTCACTGTTAGAGTTCTAGAAAATTACAAGGTTGCCAGAAAGAAACTTAAGAATGAAATTAGGAGAGCTAAAAGGGGCCATTAGAAGGGCATGCCAAGCAGGATCCAAGAAAAATCCCCAAGGCATTCTTGGGAAAGGCCATACATATTGGTACCAACGACATAGGTAGGAAAAGGGAGGAGATCCTGAAAACAGACTACAGGGAGTTAGGAAGGAAGTTGAGAAGTAGGATCAAAAAGGTAGTAATCTCGAGAGTACAACCTGTGCCATGTGACAGTCAGAAAAGGAATAAAATGAGGTGGAGGAAAATCTGTGGCTGAGGTATCAGGCCGAAAGGATTCAGATTAGTGGATCATCGGGACGTCTTTTGGGGCAGGTTTGAGCTCTAGAAAAAGGACGGGTGGCACTTGAATCCCAGAGGGACCAATGTTCCGGCGGGGATGTTTGCTAAGGCTACTGGGGAGAGTTTAAACTAGAACGCTGAGTTGTGAAAACCGAAATGTAGGGACGGAGGAAGAGGCGGTTGGCTCACAAATACGCAAAGCTTGGAGACAGTGCCAAGGAAGGGTAGGCATGTGATAGAGAAGGGATGCGCACAGATCGATGTTTTGAGATATTTCTATTTTAATGCAAGAAGTATTTTGAACAAAGTGGATGAGTTTAAAGCGTGGACCGGTTCTTGGAGATATGATTTCGTGGCCATTACAGAGACTTAATGGTTCAGGGGCATGAATAGCTACTCCGAGTGCCAGGATTTAGATGTTTCAGAAAGAACAGGGAGGGTGGAAATGATGTGGAGGAAGTGGTACTGTTGATCAGCGATAGTGTCACAGCTGCTGAAAGGGAGGATGTCATGGAAAGATTGGATACGAGTACCCTTGGGTGGAAGTTAGGAAAAAGTAGGGGGTCAATAACTCTACTGGGTGTTTTTATAGACCATCCAATACTAACAATATCATCGAGGAGCAGATAGGGTGATATATTCTGGATAGGTGTAAGCATAACTGGGCAGTTGTGGTGGGAGATTATATTTTCCCGAATATCGATTAGCATCTCCCTGGAGCGAGGGGATTAGATGGACTGGAGTTTGTTAGTGTGTTTAAGAAGGTTTCTTGACACAGTATGTAGATAATCATACAAGTGTAGAGGCTGTACTTGATCTGGTATTGGGAAACGAACCTGATCAGGTATGAGATCTCTCGGTGGGAGAGCATTTTAGAGATAGTGATACTAATACTATCTCTTTTACCATAGAATTGGAGAGGGATATGAACAGACAAGGTAGGAACGCGTTTATTTGGAGTAAGAGGAAATATGAAGCTATCAGGCTGGAACTTGGAAGCGCAAATTGGGAATAGATGTTCTCAGGGAAACGTGCGGAAGCAATATGGCAAATGTTCATGGGATATGTGCATGGAGTTCTGCGTAGGTACGTTCCAATGAGACAGGGAAAGGTTGGTAGGGTTCAGTAACCGTGGTGTACGAAAGCTTTTGCAAATCACGTCAAGAAGAAAAGAGGAGCTTAGGAAAGGTTCAGAAAACTAGGCAATGACAGAGATCTAGAAGATTATAAGGCTAGCAGGAATGAGTTTAAGAATGAAATTAGGAGAGCCAGAAGGGGCCATGAGAAGCCTTGGAGGGCATGATTAAGGGAAACCTTAAGGCATTCTACAAGTATGCATATACCAATAGGTATATACATGAGATAATAGGACCAATCAAGTGAGACAGTGGAGAAGGGTGCATGGAACCAGAGCAGTTAGCAGAGGTACTTAATGAGTACCTGGCTTCAGTATTCACTACGGGAAAGGATCTTGGCGATTGTACGGATGGCTTTCAGCGGACTGAAAAGCTTGAGCATGTAGATATTAAGTAAGAGGATGTTCTAGAGCTTTTCGAACGCATCGAATTGGTTGAGTCACTATTACTGAACGAGTTGTACCCCCGGGTTACAGTGTGTGGCGAGGAAGGAGATTGCTTAGACACTGGCGATGATTTTGCATCATCAATGGGACGGGACAAGTTCCGGAGGTTTGGCGAGTGTGGATGTTGTTCCCTTATTCAAAAAAGGCATTAGAGATAGCCCAGGAACTTATAGACCAGGACGTCTTACTTCAGTTGTTGGTAAGTTGATAGAGACGATCCTGAGAGGCAGGAATTATGAACATTTGGACAAGCATAGTATGATTAGGCATAGTCAGCAGGGTTTTTCCAAAGATAGGTCGTGCCTTACGAGCCTGATTGAATTTTTTGAGGATATGATTAAATACATTGATGAAGGTACTGTAGTATATACAGTGAATATTGATTTCAGCAAGGCATTTGACAAGGTACTCCATGCAAGCCTTATTGCGAAAATAAGGAGGCATGGAATAAAAGCGGTCATTGCTTTGCGAATCCAGAATTGGCTTGCCCACAGAAGACAAAGTGTGGTTGTGGACGGGTCATATTCTGCATGGAGTTCGGTGACCAGTGGTGTGACACTGGGAGTTCTTCTGGTACCTCTTCTCTTCGGGATTTTTATAAATGACCTGAATAAGGAAGCGAAGGGATGGGTTAGTAAATTTGCTGATGACACAAAAGTTAGGGGTGTTGTGGATAGTGTCGGAGTCTGTCAGAGGTTGCAGCAGGACGTTGATAGGATGCAAAACTGAGAAGTGGCAGATGGAGGTTAAACCAGGTTAGTGTGAGGTGGTTCATTTTGGTAGGTCAAATGTGATGGCAGAATATAGTATTAATGGTAGGAAGCTTGGCAGTGTGGAGGATCAGAGGGATCTTGGGGTCTGAGGCCTTAGGGCACACAAACCTGCTGTGCAGGTTAACTCTGTGGTTGAGAAGGTATACGGTGCAATGGCTTTCATCAATCGTGGGACTGAGTTTAGGTGCCGAGATGCAATGTTGCAGCTATATCGACCCAGGTCAGACCCCAGTTAGAGTACTGTGTTTATTTCTGATCGCCTTACTACTGGATGGATGTGGAAACCAGAGAAAGAGCGCAGAGAAGGTTTTAAGAATGTTGCCTGGACTGGGGAGCATGCCTCATGAGAAATGATTGAGTGAACTCTGCTTTTTCTCCTTGGAGCGACTGAGGATGAGAGGTGACCTGATAGAGATGCATCAGATGATAAGAGGCGTTGATCGTGTGGGTAGTGGGAGGTTTTTTCTCAGGGCTGAAATGGCTTGCATGAGTGACCACAGTTTTAAGGTGCTGGGAAATAGGTACAGATGAGAGGTCAGGGGTAAGGTTTTTTTTTTACGCAAAGAAGGGTGAAAGCAAGGAATTGGCTGTTGGTGACGGTGGTGGAGGTGGATTTTTAAGGTAAGTAAATGTTCAGCACAGCGTTGTGGGCCGAAGAGCCTGTATTGTGCTGTAGGTTTTAGATATTTCTATGTTTCTAAACTGCAAGTCCCGGAAGGTTATATCTATACCAAATGGTGTTGGTAAGCGAAAGACTTGTTGGACGATAAAGAGAACTTCAATAGCACTTAAAGGATATGCAGTTCCCAGGTTACTCATTGTTTTCACAGGGTGGCACAATTGACAAGAGATCCTATACGTATACAACCCACCACTAGATGAGCAGTTTGCTCATGCTCGTCGGTAATACAGCTATTAAATAGAAAGGAGGTATTGAACTTTTGCCTTTCTCTCAGCATTGTGCGGCCTGACTATCCCGGGAAATGATTTCAATTACCGCAGATTACCTGATCTCAAGAAAGGTAGCACTCGTACTGATGTTCATCAAGAATTCTGCACCTACATTCCTGACGGGTCGGGTAATAGCACTCACCTGGTTCATCATATCTCAGCCTTTTTGTGTACGATTATGTGTGAATTTGCGGGGGTGGGCCAAGGTAATAGTATATTACTCTCCAAGGTGGGACTGTTCACTTTAAGGGCACAAGAAAGCAGGTGGACTACTGC
The DNA here is from genome assembly GCF_030144855.1 of Hypanus sabinus. Taxonomy (NCBI): domain Eukaryota; kingdom Metazoa; phylum Chordata; class Chondrichthyes; order Myliobatiformes; family Dasyatidae; genus Hypanus; species Hypanus sabinus. Next base: position 117,863,986 of record NC_082713.1, on the reverse strand, counting down.
AGCATTCTGGCGGTGACTATTGTGTATACAGTACCGGGTACTGTACTTTGGTGTTTTCTATGCTTAGCTGAGAGTTTGCGAGAGTCATACTGGTCTGAAGGTTGCATCATCGCACTTGTAACCTTCGAGGTGTAAGTGTGGGAAACGTGGATTATTTTGATTGTCGAATCTCGCTTTCGTCGTGATTGTTTAGTTTGGAAACTGTAGCTGATTTTCCCATTGGATAGCTGCCTGTTGTCCTGTTTCAATTATCCTAGTTATGTAGAGACATGTGTGGTTTACGCTCTCTTCGTTTGTTTAAAGTAATTGGTGCACATAGAGATTGGGAAGGTATGCTCTGCATGCACATTCAACTGAGTATATTTGTTGAATCTACATACTGTATGTATGTTGAATATAGAACTTTGTAATTTGGAGACCATGACTGTTTGGTTGTAGTTTTTTTAAAAAAACTGTTCGTAAATAAGTGATTAATCTAGTTATTTGCAATTATTACCCTCTGTTTCATTTGCCAGAATCAAAAACACGATTCCACATTACACTATCTGAACTTACTTCTTCATGAAATCGCCGTTGGGTAAACAGAGGAGAATTATTCATTGAGGTTCTTGCCCATCTCCTGTAGCTGTGCAAAATGATTTTCAACATGGTATTTAATATGGCTTTATTCACTCGCTATAATTCTTTTTTTTTTATTTTTCATGAATAAACTACTACTATCTCTTTCAATATTTCTTTAAAGTTTCTTGACAATATTAGCTCAGGTCTTCGTTTCACAATTATTATTCTTCTTCTCTTGAACCCCATGTGCTCCGAGGCATTGCAGATTACCTAGTAAATCTGCTATATCTGTTTATTTTTTTCCTTTCTAACTATGGTATCTCTTATGTGTGGTGTTTTTTTTTCCACCCTACTGAGAGAGATTACTCATTTTTTCACATATCCCCCTTACACTTACCAGAATTGATTATTTTAATGGATCATCATCTGATTCCATCTGTTCGCTCTTGTGATTATCACAGTATATTGATTTCGGATCATGCTCCAGTTACCTTGTCTATAAATTTCCCTGGTTTCCCTCAAATGAATAAACATTGGCGTTTCAATCCGACTTTGTTATCAGATAATGATTTCGTAAAAGATATGAAGAAGCAGATAAGTTTTTTTTTCTTAAACAATCATATGTCATCTGAAATCTCATCCCATCTCTGGGATGCTATGGAAGCATATTTCAGGGGTCAAATAATTTCATATACAGCGAATCACAAAAGAAAGAGCCATTCAGAACAATTGAGTTTGATCACTCAGATTAAAATAATACACAAATTATATGTCCAGACTAAAAATCCTGAACTGTACAAGAAGCGAGTAGAACTTCAAACTAAGTTTGACTTGATCTCCACTCAACAAGTTGAACGTCAACTTCTTGAAAGCAAGAGCCGCTTTTATACTCATGGTGATAAATCCGGCAAGTTTTACGTTAAAGAATTGAGGAAGCTCTAAAGGTAAGCAACATATTACCAAAAATTCGAATGGGAAATGAGAATATTGCTTGGAATCATTCTGAAATTCATGATACATTTATGAATTATTATTCTCGACTTTATACCTCCGAATCTTTAAAAGATAATATTTCTGTTGACCATTTTTAAATAGTTTGTATATTCCTTCGCTTTCCTCTGACTTTAAAGCAAAACTCAATGAGCCATTATCTCTAGAAGAAATATCCTCTGCATTTCTGCACTGCAGTCGTGCAAATCTCCTGGACCTGATGGGTTCTTTGCAGAATTTTATAAATCATTTTCCTCGCTACTTTCATCTCAGTTATTGTTAGTTCTATCCGATTCATTCAAACAGGTTAAATTGCCACCATCATTTAATGAGGCAAGTATTATTCTTTTAGCTAAAAAAGGTAAAGACCAACAGAGTGTTCTTCATATCGGCCGATTTCTGTGTTAAAGGTTGATGTTAAAATCCTGGCTAAAGTTTTGAATCATACATTGAAGGACTGGATGCCTTCTATTATTTCTGAAGACTAAACAGGTTTTATTAAAAATCGTGTTCTTTTTTTAATGTAAGGAGTTTATTTAATATGCTACTAACTGGAACTTCTGAATGTGTTACTTCTCTTGATGAAGAGAAAGCATTTGATCATGTGGAGTGGAATTAACTTTTTGCAGTTTTAGAAAAAAATGATCTAGGACTAAATTTTATTTTGTGGATTAAATTGTTATACTTATGCTCCACAATGCTTCTGTTTTGACTAACTCTCAGCAATCCCATTCTTTTAGGCTTAAAAGTGGCAACCGACAAGGATGCCATTTACGTCACTTAATGTTTGATTTGGCTATAACGCCACTGGCGATTGCTTTTCGAAGTTTTCCTGAATTTACGGGGATTCGTAGGAAAGGTGTTGAGCATAAAGTTTTTCTTTATGGCGACAATCTTTTCCTTTTTGCATCAAATCGGTCCATTTATTTACCCCCAAAGTTTTTCCTTCTTGATCAAATCAGCGACCCTTCCGGTTATAAGTTTAACTTACCTAAGAGTGAACTCTTCCCAATTAATAGAGAAGCACAAGCTTTAGTATTTCCTGACCTCCCTTTTAAAGTAGTTAATAATCAAATCATCAAATAATTTACTTACCTTGGTATTACAGTAACAAGGAACCTCGAGAATTTTTTTTCTAATCTTTTAAATTCTACAAAACTGAGTTTGACACGATGGTCACCGGTATCTATGTCTCTGGTAGGTTGAATTAATGTTCTTAAAGTGCATACCCTTCCTAAATTTTTATACTTATTTCAATCTATACCAATTTTTATTGCTAAAGCTTTTTTGACTCGTTATTCTATCATTTTGTCCTATATATGGAAGGGCAAACGTTCTAGACGTCATGAAGATCACCTTCAAAAACCCAAAAACAATAGAAGGTGGTATGGCTTTGGCCTACCTTCCGTTTATATGTTTGAGCCGCCAATATTTGCCGTCTTACTTTTTGGTCCTTATATTTATTTTCAGTCTAATTGCCCAAAATGGACGGCAAAGGAGTTGAACTCTACTAATGATATCTCTATTACTGCATTTCTGCGATCTGCACTTCCTTGTTGCTTGCCCAGACTAATTGTTAATCCTCTTATCAGACATACTCTGAGAATATGGGCTCAGTTTAGAAAATTTAATGGCCTTCATGGTTTCTCTCTCTAGTCCTATCTTACCTAATCGTCTTTTCCTACCTTCTATGCAAGACTCAACATTTCATGATTGGTATAGAAAGGGCATTAGGCGCCTTGAAGATCTTTGCGTAGATAATCGTTTTGCAACTTTTCAACAACTGCCTGCAAAGTTATATGGTTATATGGTTATAACTGCCTATAAAGTTTAGTCTACCTGATACCCATTTCTTTAAATACCTTCAAATTAGACATTCCATTAATCCTTTATTTTCTAATGTTCCTGAAGTGCCCGAGAAAAACATTATGGACCTGTTTCTTTGTATTAATCCATTGGGTAAAGGCTTAATATATTTTATTCATAATAAATTAGTGAACTTGAGGCGTCCCCCCTTTAATAAAATTAGAACTGCTTGGGAGTGTGATTTAAATATTTCTTTATTTGATGCCATCCAGGATTCAATTCTTAAGTCAGTTAATTCAACCTCTTTATGTGCTCCCACTGTCTTTTACAGTTTAAGGTCGTACATAGGGCTCTCATATCTAAAACTGAATTGTCTGGTTTTATCCTGACATTAGTCCTGTTTGTGACAAGTGTAACTGTGGCGAGGCGTCTCTTATCCATATGTACTGGTCTTGTACGAGCCAAGGAAAATTCTGTAGAAAAGTTTTTTTTTTATCTTTATCCCATGCTCTTAATTGCCACCTAGTACTTAATCCCTTGATTGTCCTTCTTGGTACCTTGGGTGAGACAGACATGCATTTGAGTCCGAATAAACGTCCAACATTATCTTGTGCCTCTCTTTTGGCTAGAGGCTTAATTCTACTTAGGTGGAGAGATGTTGCTCCAGCCACTCATGCTCAATGGATTAATGATATTATGTCCTGCTTAGACTTTAAAATAAATTAATTACTCACTTCTCAATTTGGACATACGATTTCAAAAGGTGTGGGGACATTTTCTTGAAAACTTTCATAGCGCCTCGTTAGATTAAGCTTATTCTTTTTAATCGCTTACTTTCAGCTTTTTTTTCCACTTTGTAAGTTTTATAGTTTCTTTTAGATGGAAATTACATTATAGTTTTGGTAGTAGGCATTATTATTCTTTTTTAGTTTATATTTACATTTTTGCGAGGTCGAACGCTCTGATATTTTTTTACATTTTGTAATGGTTGGCCGGGAGTTTCATAGTGGGAGGGAGGGGAGGATATTAGTTTTATTTGTTTTTATACTGGGTGCTGTTTCCTTATTGTTATAAATTATATAATTGATACGTTTATTTTGCACTGTAGTAATCTTCACTTTGTTGTTTTTTGTTTGTAGTTGGTTTGTAGAAATGCATAAAAAATAATTTTAAAAACCCTTATGCACCTCTCGCGATTAACTGTATCTCAGTTCCTTGTATCTTAACACTGCCTCCTCCAGGCCAGGGTGAGGGTGTCAGAACTCTACAGGGACTCCACCTCGCTCTAAAAAGAATAGAGTTGGGCTTGAACTCTCGATATCTTATTTAAAATCCTCTCCATTCAGACGGCAGTTTACTGGCAAACACCAACTCCAAGCAACAATTTCTTTCAAATTCCTACCTAATGCTACTAAAATTTGCGTTGTCCCAAATTTAGAGATTTCTACACATTTGGACTAGATCTACTCTTTCCAGTAATTAAAATCTAATAGATCAAAGTTACTAGCCCAAATCTGCAAACCATCTTTGTAACGACAGTCACTAGTCCTGCGCCATTTCTACAGCAAAACGATTATTTACTCCCCTTCTTGAGAGACAACCGAGCAAGATTGAGTTTAAGACAGCACATTTAGCAGGAAAAGTGGATTACTGGAATTCGTGGGAGCAGGTAATGCATCAAGGGGTAGCAATGTTTAACACCCTAAATATAGTAGAATTAGAAAACAAGAAAAAGTCGCAGCAGCAAAAAATAAGGGATATTGCTGGAGAAATCTTATCATGATCAGGTACAAACTAATCACACTGGTGGAGATGAGTTTAAATTTCTGTAGCCCCTTCAAGATACAACAAATCTGATTATTGACCTCAAAGACCTCATGACTAAGGAAACGCTTAAAACGGACCTCCGTGGTACATCTGCTCGTTGTTTGCTTTTCATGTTTAACATGCCAGATACTACCACAATACAGAGAACGCCCAAAAAAAACCTCCATAAATATCTGCTGGCTGAATTACGCGACCTCGGCTTGCTGAGGGGAACGGACCTACATTCTTCGGACTCACCCAATGCTGTTAGCCGGAGACGTAGATGTCGAAAGCGATGTGCGAGGAAGCAGAAGCGAGGCAAACGGGCGAGGGTCAGTGCCAGGCGAAAAGCAAACCCTAGCCGGCCGGCTCTCCTGTCCATTCTGCTCTCTAACATCCGCTCTCTGGACAATAAAATGGACTACATCTGACTCCAACGTGATACTCGGCGGGAGTACAGAGTTTGCTCCGCGTTATGTCTGCACAGAGACATGGCTCACTGATAGGATTTCGGACGCTGCCATTCAGCTGGACGGGCTAGCCTTGTTCCGTGCGGACAGAGATGCAGCTCTCTCCGGTTAGACGCGTGGTGGTGTCTTGTGTGTCTGCATCAACACGGAATGGTGTAAGAACGCACTGCTGGTTTCCAGACACTGCTCATCTTTAGTGGAGTTTGTGGCAGTTCGATGTAAAACATTTTATTTGCCACATGAATTCACCTCTGTCTTTATATTCGGTGTCTACATTCTACCCAGCGCTATTACTAATGAGGTACTCTGTGAACTCTACGGGGCTATTAGCGAACTGCAGAACGCACTCCCTGATGGTCTGTTTATTGTCGTCGGTAATTTTAGCCACGTGAATGTTAAGTCAGTGCTCCCCAAGTTCCATCAGTATGTGGACTTTCCAACGAGGGAGCAGAACACGTTGGACCTGGTTTACACAAACATCCCCGACGCGTACCGGGCAGAGCCCCGCCCCCACCTCGGATCCTCAGACCACATCTCTGTTATGCGAATCCCAGCATACCGACCGCTCGTCAAAAGCTGCAGACCAGCTCTGAAGCAGGTGAAAGCCTGTCCAGCAGGAGTGATCATTGCTCTTCAAGTCTGCTTTGAGCACACTGACTGGCACATGTTCAGGGAGGCTGCAACCAATGGCGACTTTACCAACATAGAGGAGTACACAGTATCAGTGACCAGCTACATCCGAAAATGCATTGATGATGGTAATCTGTTCAAGACCGTCACTATAGGCACTAACCAGAAAGATGGATGACTGCAGAGGTGCATGCGCTGCTGAGGTCCCAGGACTCAGCCTTCAGAGCAGGCGACAAGGCAGCTCCAACTACAGAAAGGGCCAAACTGTCCGGGGCCATCGGAAGGGCAAAGCGTGAGCACGTCCTGTTAATCCACAGCCACTTGCAGGACTTCGACGACACGACGCACATGTGGAAGGGCATCCAGGACATCACCAATTACAGGATAACATCACCTGACTGTGCAGGTGATGCCTCCCTGCCAGATGCGCTGAATAAATTCTACGCCTGGTTTGAATCAGAAAATAACATGGCAGCGAGGAGGTCCACCCCTCCTACAAATATCCAGGTGTTGTGTCTCACCGTGGCCGACGTGAGAAGAAGCCTCTGCAGAGTCAACCCACGGAAGGCTGCTGGACCAGACAAGATCCCTGGTAGAGTGCTCAGAGGATGTGCAGACCAGCTAGCAGATGTTCTCACTGACATATTCAACATCTCCCTGAGCAGCGCCACCATTCCAACGTACTTCAAGGCCACCACCATCGTCCCCGTGCCGATGAAGTCTTCAGTGTCCTGCCTAAATGACTAATGCACGGTTGCACTTACTTCCATCATCATGAAGTGTTTCGAGAGGGCTCGTCCTGAGGCAGATCAAGACCCTGATGCACCCCGCACTGGACCCCCTGCAGTTTGCGTACCGTCCCAACCGGTCAACAGATGACAACGTTGCCACCACCTTCCACCTGGCCCTAACATACCTGGACAAAAAAGACTCATACGTTCGGATGCTGTTCATAGACTTCAGTTCAGCATTCAACAGAATCATCCCTCAGAAACTGACTGGAAAGCTGAGCCTACTGCGCCTGAATACCCCCCTCTGCAACTGGATCCGAGACTTCCTGACTGGGAGACCTCTGTCAGTCAGGATCGGGAGCAGCTTCTCCAACACCATCACACTGAGCACGGGGGCTCCCCAGTGCTGCGTGCTCAGTCTACTGCTGTTCACTCTGCTGACACATGACTGGGCTGCAACACAGAGCTCGAACCACATCATCAAGTTCGCCGTTGCCACGACCGTGGTGGGTCTCATCAGCAAGAACGTCGAGTCCGTTTACAGAGAGGAGGTGCAGCGGCTAACGGACTGGTGCAGAGCCAACAACCTGTCTGTTAATGTGAGCAAAACAAAAGACATGGTTGTTGACTTCAGGAGGGCAAGGAACGACCACTCCCCGCTGAACATCGACGGCTCCTTGGTGGAGATCGTAAAGAGCACCACAGTTCTTGGTGTTCGCCTGACGGAGAATCTCACCTGGTCTCTCAACACCAGCTCCATAGCAAAGAAAGCCCAGCAGCGTCTCTACTTTTTGCGAAGGCTGAGGAAAGTCCATCTCCCACCCCCCCCCCCCAATCCTCATCACATTCTACAGGGGTTGTATTGAGAGCATCCTGAGCAGCTGCATCACTGCCTGGTTCGGAAATTGCACCATCTCGGATCGCAAGACCCTGCAGCGGATAGTGAGCTCAGCTGAGAGATTATCGGTGTATCTCTTCCCGCCATGACGGACATTTACTCTACACGCTGCATCCGCAAAGGAAACAGCATTATGAAGGACCCCATGCACCCCCCCCCCATACGATCTGTTCTCCCTCCTGCCGTCTGGGAAAAAGCTCCAAAGCACTCGAGCTCTTACGGCCAGACTATGTAACAGTTTCTTCTCCCAAGCTATCAGACTCCTCAATACCCGACGCCTGGGTTGACATCTTGCCCTATTGTCCTGTTTTCTATTTATTGTAATGCCTGCACTGTTTTTGTGCACTTTATGTCATCCTGTGTAGGTCTGTAGTCTAGTGTAGCTTTCTCTATGTTGTTGTTGTTTTTTTTTTTACGTAGTTCAGTCTAGTTTTTATACTGTGTCATGTAACACCATGGTCCTAAAAAACGTTGTCTCATTTTTACTATGTACTGTACCAGCAGTTAAGGTCGAAATGATAATAAAAGTGATTTGACTTGACTTGACTTGATGATTGACACTAAGTTTTTACAACTTGATACACATCAAATACCAAACTGTGTCAGAGATGAGCATCTAAAAGAAAGAGTCAGACAACAGGTGTCATTCTGTCGTATTAGATGCCTTCCAATATCCAACATGGTACTGGGTCTGTTTGACGTTGGTAAAGGATGGTTTATGTCGGCGCAGTGTTTCACATTCCCCAACATGGAAATAATTCAACCTTCCCTTTGAAAAGGATTTGCAATTTTGTTAAATATCATGAGCGTACATGAATATCCTTAGGTAACCCACCGACAATTGCTATTGTGATGAATCGTACTAGGATAGATGCCATCAAGGGGGAGACCACTGGTCCTGTCCAGAAGAAATGACGAAACAGAAGCTTACAAACTGTGGTTTCAGTACTCATGAAAATTCTACAATGTCTATTTTGCCTGAGATTAATCAGTGTTCTCTGCAATATGCATTCCTAGGACATACATGTTATTTAGCAACAGCGGCCACAAGTGATACCAAGTGAGAGAACAATGCCCTTTGGAATGTCACAATGTCGCCAGAGGGAATCTGACTATAGATCTGGCTATTGGAGGACAATCTTTGCCTCAAATAACAGCAGACAAAGTAATAAGGATAATTTCAAGATCCAACGCACTGATACAGGTGAAAATCTAACTGAATATTTTGTTATAGAGTTGCCACTAATTCCTCACTAGACTGCCAGACTGGAAAAGTGTTGCGGAGGAGACAAGGGATATAATGCACCGATGGACGAAGAACACTATAACAACTAAAACACACACTAGTAAGGCAAATGAAATATTGTGTGACATAGACGGTTGCAGTAAGTTTTGGAATTGGGACACTAACGTTCAAATACATCCATAGGTGAGAATATTATCACATGCTGTTGTAATACTAATTTTATGTACCCTGAAAATTGTATTTCTGAATGTATATAAACTGAGAATATGAAAGGCTGAAATAATGTAAGCATCTAGGCTAATGCTACCATGAAACAGCAGACATGATTTTGGGTCAATTTAGTTAGTAAATGTTAATATTTTATAGAATATAAGTGCTGCACACCTGCTGGGAGTCCAGGGCAGTCCAATAGGCAGTAGGCTAACTCAGAGGGGGATAATGATCCTCAGATAAATATCGTTGTATCAAGGGGAGGGAGATTTGGCCAGAAGAAACTACAGTATAATCAAGGGCAGGAGAAGCAAACAAAACAGTTATTTTTGTTTCCCCCAATTTTATGGAGACCGAACTGAATCTTGCTCCGGGATAATCTAATCAAATCAATTCAATATGGGCACAAAGAACTTCCGGGAATCACCCGCTAAATTTGAGAGCAATCCGTGATTAGTAGCTACATATTATGTAAAATAGAAGATCTACCAAAGAAACAATCTGTATTCTCGTCAGACTGTCCAGATTGCTTCGTTTAACTGGTTTGGACCAGTCAGTGTGGAAAGACACTAATACACAACGCCGAGGTAGGCGGAAACGCGAAACAATGTTGGTTGTAGCCCTGTACAAGAACCAGCAAGAAGGTAACACAGGTAGTTCAGAAAAACTTGAACCGATGGGATGGGGATTGATGAGGAACACTGTAAGAGTCAGGAGGGTAGATAAGTCTCCAGCAAATAGAGACCAGCTATTGGGGATAACGAGTACCCCAAGGCCACGAGGAGATCGGGACCACGAGGAACGCCTGGCCAGTGTAGGCTCCTTTGCCGGGTAATACATTTTCTCCTCATTGACTGTTCATGGGGTGTAGGGAGTCCTGTAGGTTGCACACAGGTAGTTATTTTGTGAACGCTCTTACATTTAAGTTGATACAATAAAATTATTTGGCGGGAAATAGAGATTTCCTGTGCCTCACTCATTATAATTACAAGGGATGATTCTTGTACTGGGCCCTTCTGCTGAATCTTTTTTGCCGGGTTGAAACAAAGTTTAACGTCCACACCTATCCTAGTTCCACCGGACCACGAAGAGATTCCTAACCGTTCTCATACTGAGTCAGGTGGTCGGGGCGGGGGGAGGGTGGTGGTTGCTATCTTTGGACGTCTTAGGTTTCAGTATGAAATTACAAGGGATGAAGCAGGACTCAGCCAATGCATAGAGGGGTCCGAATTCCAGGAAGCCACGAGTGATAGACCGGTGAGGCCTCGGGAGGTAGAGCAGAAGTATCGCTAGTACTGTCGGAGCATGAAGAAGTAGAATGGTGGTTACGGAGAATTAGGGGACCACCGGATAGGCTGGCCAATGTAACACTAGGGAAAAAATAGTGTGGCCCCTCCGGCTGTGGGGAGCTATGTTACTTTTACCCCTGGGTTGGCCAATTATATGAATGTCATGAGGACATGGCAGTATTTGATTGGAGGAGAGTTTAGCCTGCTGGGAATGGTTTCACTGCTAATGTAATGGTTGTTCTGTAGAGGTATTTGTTAAACAATTTTTTTCTCTGTAGAGGTACTGCTAATGTAACTGTTTTTCTATAGCAGCAAGGCTTAGGTTATGGCCAGAGATAATGTAGGCTTTGGAATGTGTGCCGATGAATGAAGGGAGAGTTTTCTTTTTCATGTTGGGTGCCTGAGAACGAGGTTATATGGGTCTTTTTGTTCAGCGGAAGATGAAGAGAGAAGATGTCAGAGTCGAGTGGTCGTAGTCACCAGAAAGGAGAGGACGTAGACTGGGATGGGGGTCGACGAAGCCCGGAGAAATCGATTGGGGAACAATGGAAGGGAAATTGTGAGTTACAACATGCACATTAGACTATTACATTAAAATGCGTCCATTCTTGTTTTTCTTTATTAACTCTTCAGTCAAATTAAGAATTACAGAGCTGAATCGTTTAATTCTATATGACATACTATCTGTTATTTCGGGATACCGATTCGTAACGGAAGAACAGATCACACAGCTTCCACACATAAGCGAGGCTTTGCACCTCAGATTTTACACGTTACAAGCATTGATGTAAAAACCGAGATTTTTTGTGTTAACTGTGAATGCAATCAGCACAATCATTACACGCTTACTGCAAGAGTACCAAAACATCGCCAAGGATTTAGACACCCCATTGTCGAGGATATCGAGAATTCCATGTAAAACTTCTTCATCAGAACAGCTTGATGAATAGTAGGGAATGGACACTTCCGAAACAGGGATAGTGAGGTATCAGCAAATGAACGTGCTATTATTAAAGAGTGAGACACCGTGCACTATAAGTCACTGTGAAACTACTATCTGTCAGCACTCTAAGATTTGAGCTACGGGAATGGAATGAACGGATTCTATGACAGAGGACGAATCAACGGTCGATGAATCCTAATCTATTGAGATGATTAAATTTTGAAATTATGAACATTTCTTTCAGTGATAACTGCCTGCAACAAATAAAACTGTATAAAGCGGGATCAGTTAGAGATGGGTGAAATTATACTGCATATTGTATCCAATAATGCACATCGTAGTGTTCTCTCTGGCGTAAAAGGCAAGTAAGCCACCATAATTTTCAAAAGCCAGTAAAGGGAGATAATCAAGCAACTAAATAAAATACAAATATCATTTGGTGAATAAATTGTGATGTAGAAATTTACCACAACTTTGAAATTGGTTAGCAATGGCGATGTTACATATTCTAATATATGTTTTTAATATTTTGTTATATGTGCATCCAACATTGGTAATTCATCATTAGTGGTTATTTTAACTGCCCAACAATCGAATTAATCTTCATTTGTCCTCGTGATTCTCCGTGGAGGAGGAGAAAATTACCATGTCACAAATACATTATATGGATTACTTGTGCATAACCAAGAGATTCTTCCAATGATGCAGAGCAGCACACCAAAGAGATTCTGAATGCATCATAAACAGGAAAATGGCACGGCTTTCTTTTTGTCAGGCTCTTGATTGAATTACACGGCATTCCATTTTGGAGGGCATTCATAAGTGGTATTAAAGACTCTTCACGACACATCCATTTGCCATCTGCAGAAGTGTCTCCTGGCAGGAGTGCCCTGGAAATTGTAAAAGCTTTCAAAGAGTTGAATATGTTGTCCTTATAATTAATCCCTCGCAAACATGATTGGAGCATAATCATGGTGTTCGAAGCGAACATTTTGCAATGAACAATAATATTCACCACAATCCATTCCAATTCAAACAATTAGGGTCGAAGAAGGCCAAATAAATAATTTATGGGTTTTATTTGTTCCAAGGAAAGAAAACATGAGGACTGTAGCAGCTATTTTTTTTAACAGGCCCACTGTTTCTGCCTGTTCTTGTCCCATTACATTTACTTCCTAATGCCACAGCTTTACATCGTCTCCGCTTGTCCAGTCCCTTGACGCCTACATTGGGAACACATTGGAGGTATCTTTGTAAGGAGTATTCAATTGCGTGTATTCAACACCATCATGGACATCCGAGAACTGACTATTTTATCTTGGGAGTACACTTTGATGCGAATGTTCATTTCCAGTGACCAGGGAGAAACTAGTAGTCAGTTAGTGGAACAGCGACAGCAACGCGAGGTAATTATGAAAAAACAGTAAAAGAAATACAAAGATTTGTAGAAAGACGTTCTCATTATTGCAACAAGAACGGTAGCGGTAAAAATGTATTGAATACAAGAAGAAAAGACGTGCTTGACCTAGCAAAGAGCAGTTAACAAGAAACAGAATAATAATATTGTTCGTATCACTTTATGCTTGAGAAACAATTTATCTCTTTTGAATTTTTTGGAGCAGATGATGAGAGGGCAGAACAAGAAGAACGGGCAATTTCCAGAAATATTGTTCATCTGAGGTTCCAAATACAAAGAGTGTATGCAATTTGTGTACGCTATCAATGAACAGAAAAATGTTAAAATTAATTATAAGAGGTAGAAGACAGCGTGAACCATCTGCATCTACGTTCACTTCCAATAAACCAAGCTACACGAGGCAAAGTGTGAATGGGAATTCGCAGTGGGTTCAATGCGAGCATTTCGTCAGTGCCAGTAATGCGGGGAACAGGCCGATTATCAAAACTATGGAGTACTTTATGTATAGATGCATTGGACCGGGAACTAGTGAATCAGGATAATTGTCTTCGCAATTCCCATAGAACATCAGTGACTGCCGGCATTGATGGCGCACATTAATATCCAAGGCATTGTTGGCAGAGTATCAATGGCTCTGAAATTTAGGCTTCAAACTCAACGCAGGAAACACTTGTAGTAAAAAGGCATAGACATTTGCTGGTTGATAGATATCGTAGTTGCAATAATATTTGTAGCGATCACTGCTAATTACTCTGTGCAGCATCAGGGACAGGGCTATTAATGATCCTTTTCAGGTTGCCTGGAATTTATCAGTACAGGGTTCACACCTCCGAATATTTCAAGTTCAATAATAGTGTCTCAGCTTACTGTTCGAATATTTTGACTTTAGGCAACCGTCAGCGCCAGTGACACCGGGAAATGGACAGATTATCAGTCTCATGGTGTAATATAAGTATAGATTTATTGTCACCCGGATCTAGTGAATTAGAGTAATTGACATCCCCATTGACACACACCAACAATGACTCCAGGCATTGATGGCGCACTATCAATAATCCAAGGCATTACTGGCAGAATGTCAACGGCCCTGGGATTTAAGTTTCAAAGTCAGCGCAGGGATCACTGAAAGTATAAAGGCATCTGCATGTACTAGTGGGTTAACGATGGAGCTGCAGCATGATTTGTACCGATCACTGTTATTCTGTGCATCATCGGTAAATGCGGTTATTAATGATACATTTCAGCTTGCGCGGGAAATGTCAGTGCAGGGTCCACACCTCGGGATGTTGTAAGTTTATTTAATGAGTCGCAGTTTACCTTTATTAATATTCTGAAGCCCTGATCTGATTGAATATTTCACCGCATTCTTCAACTGTTCCCTGAACTTTGTCTGAGTTGCCGCGTAAATAAACGTGTTTGTACAACAACTCATATTGGTCAGTAGAAATCCGGCCTCGTGAAAGATAAGTTTCGGGTCGTTCCACTCTCCTCCAGTTCCGGTGATCTGATAATAGACGAATTCTACAACAAACGTCAGCCACAGGAATATAAAGCTGCCGGAAAGGGTAAAAAGCAGAACCACAGACTTTTTCCTATTCTTAATTTCCGAGTCACTGCAGTTCGCTCGCTTGCTGTGACTTTTCAAACATTTACGGATTCGACTGGCTACGATAACGTACCTGACTGTCAGAGCGTTAAGCGGCAAAATCACGGCGAAGGGGAGCAATGGATTTAAACAAGCATCAAACCAGTCATATACTATCCACCAGCAATCAGTATAATAATTTGATTTCATCACACAAAACCACGGTACATTGTCGATAATCTCTTTGTGTTCATTTAGGAAATAAAAGGGGACGTTTTGCAGACAAAGCAGAGTGCCTGTTGTTGCAAGAACAATGGCTGCAGTTCTCTCGGTGCAATATTTTGTTCTCAGCTTCTGGCAACAAACAGCAACATATCGATCAAAGGTGAAAGTAACGGTGAACCAGACAGAACAGTCTACAGCTATATAGGTTAATACAAGATTCGTACGGCAAACAATTGTGAGGTCCAGGAAAGACATTGGAAAATAATGATCATTTATCTTACGAAGAATAACTTCCGTAGTAATGAGCAGTAGATCCGCCGCTGCCATGGCCAGCAGATAGCGAGTGGTGCATTTGGAGAGGCCGCACTTTCCACGAGAAAGGATGTAAAACGCCACTAAGTTCACTACAGAATGAAAAAAATATATATACTAGCCATCATTGTACAATTTTTAATCCGACACTGAGCAAGGGTTCGAATTTTGTTTTTTATTTCCTCCAAATAAGGAAAATGTTAGAATGGGGACTTCGGTCGCAATTTCAGAAATCACAAGTACAGCATTCCCATTCTCCTTCTTACTGAAAGAAACCGAGGCATATAAAGCTGTGAATATAAGGTAGCCTTCGGTGGCGCAGAGTAGTTTTATTTAAGTTTCAATCCAGATGCAAGAGAGTGAGGAAGAGGAGAATGAACAAGTGCAGGGAATTGAATAAATTAATGATTTCAATCTAATTTTCATTCCGGCATACTCTCGGACTTTCACACAGAAGTGGATTTGCGTGTTCTATCACACCGTTAAAGCAAGCGTGAGGGTACAGAAAGGAATTAATTAACTGTTCTTGAACCTAGTTGTACGAGCCCTGCGTCTCCTCTTCATCTACCTGATGGCAGCGTGGAGAAAAGAGAATGGCGAGGTAACTACGATAATAGATACTGCTTTCGTACAACAGTGTTTCTTGTAGAAGTGCCCAACGGTCCCCACGGCCGCAACATTTGGTTTCTACCACAATCTGAAGATACTCAATTTACAAAATTACAGATTCAAACACCCAAGAGAAGCTCAATCTGCTTTGTTATGACAATCAATATTTCAGTCTCTTTAATAATTTCTTGCTGTACCCGCACGCTGGATTTTAAGGACTACTAGAACACGCAAATCGCACTTTACTCTATAGTTTACCATTATTAATTACCTCAGTATCCGTCTTTCCATTTTGTTTTTCGAATACCTGAGCAATTATTCCGTTCTTACAGTCGAGCAATATCTACATTCTTCCCATTTATAATACCTCTGAGCACTTTCGTATCTTCCTCACAAATCAGACCTAATGCCTTAACGTCCTCATCAAACAATGATATGACATTAGCTCTCAGCATATCTCTGTAGCATTGCGTTCTGCCAGCGTGAAAAATAATGACTCACGTCTACTCTCTGCTTCAATTAATTTCCAATCCATGCAGGTACACTGTAACATCCCACTCGATGTCCGTTTCTCTAAATTGTTAAGTTGAAATCTGCAGAACTGATTTGAATATCCAATCACTCAACATCTGATATCCCACATTTAAAATGTTGCAACTTCAAAGATCTCTGGAGGTTTTTTTCTTTTTCAAACGCGGCTTAACGTTCGTAAATCAGTGCAGACGTTGCCTTCTATGCTGAATACTTTCTAAAGGAATATCTTTTAATTGCAGTTTTTATAATAGATCTGGCACCTTTACTAATACAGACAGACGGTTAAATGTCATTTTGTTCCGAGTTTTTTTCGCGTCTTCTGTATCGATCGATCACCTGATCGCCTAGATTGCAGGTAGCTTTGACACTTTCTGAAACGGTGTGACGCCATCTAATATGTAGACAAAGCTCCACTATATATGGTAAGTTGAAAATATATGAGATGCGTCCACTACTTCCATAGCTGCCTGTTAACGTACTCTGGAATTCAGAACATCAAATCACACTTTCTCCAGCAATATTTTCCACGCTAATCCATTGCTATAATATTTTTCGTCCACAAAATGCGGTTATTAATATGCCAGTTCATAAAGCCTATCCAACGTATTTATTTTGTATGTTTTTTTTTTACCATTGCATTCCTGCCTAATACAAATGCAAAAACAATTTGACTTCTTATTTTCACAAACTTACCAGGGACGCCTATGACGGCAATGAGCACATACAATATTTTCTCGATACCGTAGTACTCTTTCAACATCTTCCAGTTGAGCAGTAGCAGTCTATGAACAGCAGATAATTGAAAAATGTTTTTCAGAAGTCTACCTTCCCAAAGGATTTATATACTATGGTACGTCTCCCAAGTGTCAGTGAAGTGCAACCGAACCAGAAGTAGTGACTTAAAATAGCGGACTGATTACGACAACTGAAGAAAATTCACCTTTGATAAACTGTTTGTTCGGATTTCAATTGAGAAAATTGGATTGAACAATGGTGTGAATTTGAGAATGTCCTTCTGCAAGGAAGGGGGTTAGAATTTCCACAGTAAGCCGACTTATTTCACCTTAGGTTGTTCACCTCATATATACAAACAGCTCATCTAGCAATCCAAATCTTCTTGCCGTGTTCTACCTTGGCCAGCCAACTCCCTTGCCTGTAATTGGGAATTATATCCACGGAATAGAATAAAATAGTTCATCACTTTAAACTAACACACATTGGTAAAGTGATAAATTATTCAATCTGATAAATCACCAAAGATGCTGAAACCTTCTGACACCAATACAACCTTTAACGTACTATAGCATTTTAATCATAACCTTCACATAGAACAGAGATCAGAAAATGTGGCATACAGAATAGGACCCGCACAGGTGGAGGTTCTTCAGCCATTCCTTCCGTGTCAACCATGATGACCACCAAACCTATTTGCATCTAACTGTACATGTGCCTCTATAAATGTGTCCTAACCGATACCATGATGAGTATTTCTACCCCTTCCCTGGCAGTATTTTTCTGGTAGTTAATAACATCTGCTTAAATCTCACGTTAAATTATCTCACATTGCTGACATTGGAGAGGGTTCAGAGAAGATTCACTAGAATGATTCAGGGAATGAGAGGGTTAGCATATGAGCAACGTTTGACCGCTCTTGCACTGTACACTTTGGAATTTAGAAGAAAGAGGGGGGACCTCATAGAAACATTTCGAATGTTGAAAGACATGCGGAGTGGATGTGGCAAATTTGTTTCCCATGTTGGGGGAGTCTAGTACGAGAGGACATGAGTTGAGGTTTGTTGGGCACGCATTCAGAACAGAGATGCGAAAAAAAATTAGCCTGAGGGTGATGGATCTATGGAATTTGGTGCCACGAGCGGCAGCGGAGGCCAAGTCATTGGGTGTATTTAAGATAGAGATTGATAGGTATCTGAATAGTCAGGGCATCAAATGTTATGGTAAGAAGGCGGGAAATGAGACTAAAGGGGAGATTGGATCAGCTCAAGATGAAATGGCGGAGCAGACTCTGTGAGCCGAACGGCCGACTTCTGTTCCTTTGTAATATGGCCTTATAGTCTAAAGCTGAACCGTTCGGTAATGCAAATTTACAACTTGTGATAAAGACTCACAATTATATATTTCGTTCACACACGGATACTGAAAACCCTCAGCAAACAATTCATGTTTTCCAATCTCTCTTTATAGTTATTTCTCTCTAATTCAGGCAGCATCCCGGGACGTCTTTTCTTCATTCTCTTAATGTCTACCATAACCTGACACAACTCAATGAATATAAAAACATGCAAACGTGGTCAGTTGTTCAGATCACCATCGGAATGGTAAAGAAATGCACTCTAAGTGATTTTGACCATGGAACGTTTGTTGGTACCAGAAGGGATTCTTGTTCAAGTTTATTGTTATCTGAATGTAAACATATACAAACAAATAAGACAGTGTTTCTCTGGGCCATGGTGCAGTCACAAAACATATAACACTTATAACATAAAACCAAAATATTTCCATAAGACCATCCGTCATATGAGCAGAATTAAGCCATTCAGCCTATCGAGTTCTCTCTGCCAGGGCGGATCGTAGATCGCACTCAACCTTCCCTCTCGCCAAACCTTTGATGCCCAGAGCAATCAGGAAAATATAAATTTTTGCTTCAAATATACCCACAGTTTTGTTCTCCACAGCTGTCTGTGCCAGAGCATTCCACTGATTCACATCCCTATCTCAGTTATAAAGAGTTGCCATCTAGTCCCGGATACCCCAATCATTGGAAATACATTTCCCACAGCCACTTTGTTATGTCCATTCAGCATTCGGTAGATTACAGTGAGATCCCTCTGAATACTTATAAATTCTGATCAGTACAGTCCCAAAGCTGTCAAAACTTCCTCATATGTTCACCGCTTCCTTGCTGGAATCATCCCTGTGAACCTACTCTGGACTCTTTCCAATGACAACATATGCTTTCTGAGATAAAAAGCCCAAACCTGATGACAATACGCCAAGTGTAGCCTAACGAGTGTCTTGTCGAGTCTCAGAATTATCTCATTATGTTTTATATTACATTCCCTTTGAAATGAATGCTAAATTCCATTTGCCTTCTTTATTACTGACCTATCCTGTAAATAATCCTCTGGGAGTCTTGTACCTCTAATAATTGAATTTCCTTCCGATTTAGATAATAGTCCACACTTTTGTTCCTTTTACCAAATGAGTTATCGTACTTTCCCTGATATTGTTTTCTATCTGCCACGAATTCGCCCATTCTTCTAATCTAAGTCCACATGCAATCACTTTTCATCCTCAGCACTACCTACCCTTCCACATATCTTTGTACCACCTGCAAACGCTACCACAAAGCCATCATTCCATTATCTAAATCACTGACAAACAATGTGAAAGGAAGCGGTCCCGCACTCAACACTGAGGAAAATCACTAGTCCATAGTAGCCAAGTAGAAAAGGAGCCACTTATTCCTACTTGCAGCATCCTGCATTCTCTGTCCATACCAGGATCTTGCTGTAATGCTATGGAATATTATATTGTTAATTGGTCTCATGTGTTGTGCTTTATCAACTGCCTTCTGAAAATCCAAGTAAATGACATACAGTGCCTTTCCTTTGTCCACCATGCTTGATAATTCCTTGAAGAACTTAACAGAAGCCATGCTGATTTGACTTATTTTATCATTAGTCTCCAGGTACACCGAAATATCATCATTAGTAATGTATCAGATATTTTCCCAATCTCAGAGATTAGGCTATCTGGCCAATAATTTCCTTTCTGTTGCATTCCTCCCTGCTTAAAGAGTGGAATGATATTTACCATAAGCAAGAAAGTAATAGAATATAATTGGAAATGCATGTAGGGCACAACACAGATAAGAGGTACACAGCTCACAGTCCTAGTGACAAGACCTCAGTCGTGGCTGGGTATTCATTAGTCTCAGAACCTGAGGGAAGAAACTGTTACCCAGTCTTGTAGTCCTAAATCTGGTGCTTCTCGTCCTCCTTCCGTATAGCAGTCGGTCAATTACATTGTAGGATGGGTTGTCGGGATCTTCAGCAATGCTTCAAACCCTTGGTCTGCAGCACTCCCCATAAATTTTATAAATAAGAGAAAGACGGAGACTCCGATAACATTGTCGTTATGTTTTACCATCCACCACAGTGACATGAGTTCCTTTGCCATACCGCACAAAGATGCAGCCAGTAGGATACTTTTGATTATGCTCCTGTAAAAAAACACTTGTAATAGAATGGGGGCGATGACCTTGCACATCTCAAACACCTCAAAAATTGCAGGTACTGCTGTGCCTTCTTCAGTAGTGTGAAGGTTTTGAGGGTCCAGGTTAGATCGTCTGTTATGTACATTTCAAAGAACCTTGCATTCTTCACTCTCTTCACGGCAGAGCTATTAGTATGTGCAACGCACTGCTGCTGTCCTCTGCGTAAGTCTAGAGAAGACAATTTACAGCCCTGCTACCCTTATGAGATTGAAGGGCAAGCCCACCCCGAAACTCCATTTGTGCGAATGCTACATGATTCGCTACCATTTTGCAAATAAGTACTATAAGTAACAGACAGTACACTGCATATAATTAAACAATTCAGCTTTATAATTCTTAATTTAACTAAAAGGTTAGTAAATAAATAAACAATAAAAGAGAAGGGCCAACTTTAATGAAACAGTCTGCTGTGCACAAGTTGGAGCTCACAATTTTCCCTTTGCTGATCCTTATTGGATTATCCTGGACTTCGACAAATCATGGTCTCTCTCCGGGTCTAGTCTTGCGACCTCTTCTCTCCAGTGTCTTTGCTCTCCATCTCCTGCTGAACCAAAGATCGAGCTCACACCCGTGCCAGGCACACAACACGGAAAACACACTCACTTCATTGGACAGCTCACATTCCAAAGTACCCTTCATCTCTAACCATAACCCAAACACAGCTGCTACAAAAGGCTATTAGTTTAGCAGCGAAATCAATTCCCAAGGTGTTACACTCTGACAGTGTTCCCATGAAATTGAGATAAGTTGACACCCCTTCATACAAAGCACAACGTCCAACCCAAGTGTAAATGGCAGCGACATAGCTCACCAAGGCGGTGGGTGCAACATTCTGTTCTCCTGGTGTTACATAGGCCAAACTGTCTTGGGGTCTCCTGATTCTTTGAGATATTTTACCCCATCATCTACTTCAGGTTCAGACGCTGCTTGGGATACTTTTGATCTACATGGCGAGGCTTTCCCCAGTCCATCACTCGTGCCCTCCTGCAACTCCGACACCTTTGCCACCTGGCTGAGCCCCGCTTCATCCATTTCATGGTCTCATCGAACCCTAGTCTATCCACAGATAGTCCACCCAATTTCACCTAACTCAGGGTGAGACGGATTGAGAATATCTTCCTGAATCAGTGGGGAATTAGGAAAGGGCAGCATATACACACCCCTGTTTTCCTCATCTTCTGAGTCTATACTCCATTCAGTGGTGGGGCACAGTCTAATCTCTCCTGCTGTTGATCTCTCAGTCTCTCCGCGTCGCCATTGAGTCCTCTTACTAGATGCCGGTTCTGGATCAATGTGCACCTCTTGTCACAGAGGCAGCCGGTGGTTCCGAGGATGTATATTGACAGGCCCATTCCCATCCTCTAGTGTCACCCAGAAATATGGTATCTTTGGCATCTAACTCTCCACTACATTGGGTGTAGTCGCCCAGCGGTCTGCCAACTAATGCATACCAGGTCAACCTAAATTCCTTATGAGGATTCGGTCTGCCAACAGGACTTGGAAGAACCTCACCTTTTGATGATATCTCCTCTTAGTTCTTTGACTCTGCTTGGCAGCCGCAACCTCATCTAATTTATAAGCTATTTTCAGCTTCCTTCTGATATCAGACATATACAACAGATAAACCTTCCATGGTAGGTCTTCGTTGCTAGTCCGAAAACAAAGGTCGATGAGCAACTTCGCCTTGCGCCCACACATCAGATAATATGGCGAGTGCCCTATAGCTTCATTTCATGTATAGTGTAGCAGTGGACCTGATGTCCAATATGTCGACTCCACTTGTTCTTCTTACTGATTTGCATGGTTCCAGCATGTCTAACAAGATCTGATCAAACCTCGCTGGCTGAGAATCGCACCGCGGGTGTTAAGGTGTGGTCCTCGACTTCTTGGACTTCAAGCACGCTCAGAGACTCATGAATGCACCAGCTCTCGATATCCTATCCCTGATCACCATGTATCACACCGAAGCTCTGTTATTTGTGAAGCGGTGTGCGGTGCGCAATCATAATCGGATGAGAAACGGACGTGGGAGCACGGAGGAACATTTGGAAAACTCAGGAAGACCTTCTTTGTTGCTGCTGCTGCTGTGAGGTCCGGGTCTGTGCTGGGAGAACAGACCCCCCAGTCCTCGGGGTCGTGTTGCCGATGGCCGTTGGCGAGGGGCGTCTTAATACACTTGGCAGAGGATGGTGCTCGGAGAAGCTATGCCGGAGGGGATGTTCGGAGGCTCGGAGGTTCGACGGACTCGGAGTCTGCTGCGATCAGGTCGCTTTCAGTATGTGCTGTGTCTGCGAGGCTGGGTTCGCCGGAGCTTTCATTGTGTACTGCGTCTGCGAGGCTGAGTCGGGCGGCGCCCTGGCAGTCCACAGCGGGGGTATTCCCTTCTGCAGCCTGCGTGGGATGACGAGCCTATCGGGGACCCTAAGGACTTGTGGAAATTGTGTGGTGGTTTCTTTTGAACTTATAGACTTTCAATATCTTTGGACTATTTTTACTGTGCCCATGGTCTTTTGTTTTTATCAATTATGCTATTGGTTGCACTGTTGTAACTATGTGGTTTTCTGCAGGTCTTGTAGCTTTAGTTTTTGGTCTTGTTTTGCCTGGTGGGAGTGGAGCTCCTTTCCAGAGAACGTGCTAAGATGGTAGTGCGATCTTAATACACAGCAGCCTCTCCGGACTCTGGATTGGGGATTGCCGAACGTTATGTAGATTTTCTGGTGTAGTCTGTTTTGTCATGTGCTATTGTGATATCATTCTGGAGGAACGTTGTCTCATTTTTAACTGTGCTGCATTTGTGGTTTCTAAATGACAATGAAATGAATCTCAATCTGAATCTGATCTACCTGAGGAGGCCATAATAAATTAAATTATTTTCCCACAACAGTCTGCCACCGTGGACATCCTCTGATCCTTGGTGGGGAAACTTGTGCATCTCTGGTTTGGTGATCCATAATGATTAATACATTTTCCATGTTGCTGGCATCCGGTTCTATTGAGAGGAAATCCTTCAACACCATGTTAAGGGGAACCACACGCTGCAAGTGGGAGAATGGAGCGGCGCTAGTAGGTAGCTTTTTTACAAATCTCCTGTTCTGCAGCATCTGGAGTATTACATTCAATTCTGGTTGGCCAATTAAAGGAAGAATTTGGAGCTTTGCAGAGGTGTAGAATATGGTTACAAGCCGGTATTGGTAGACATGGCTGGAAAAACTCGTGTGCCACGGTAACATCACAAACAGGAGAACATTTGTGCACGGTATACAAGCCATTGCGACAGAGTACAGATTTCAAAACCGACACAGTACGTATGGAATTTGCACATCCTCCCGGTAAATGCATGGGTTTTCTCCGCATGTTCTGTTTACTTCCCACATTCCAAAGAAGTACTGATCAGTAGGTTAATTGTTTAGTATATACAGTCCTGTGACTAGGTTAGGGTTAAAGAGGAGTGTTGCTGATTGGTACCTCGTTGGACAAGTATGGACTTGCTCCACGCTCCATCTCAATAGTAAACAAAAATAGAATAATTAACCTTAGATTGTTTTCTCTGGATTGCCGACGCTGGAGGGTTGACCTGACAGAAGTCTAAGATAAGCATGAATACATAGAGTAGATAGGTGCAATCTTTAAATGTCTGATACACAACAGCTTGCATTGCAGCTGAGACGGGTAATTTCAAAGGAGCTGCGCAGCATATGTTTTTGACACAGAAAGTGGTGGGTGCCTTGAAAGTGCTGTCAGTGTTGGTGGAGGCAGATGTACCAGAGACAGTTAAGAGGCTTTAGGGTAGGCACATGAAAATACAGAGAATGGAGGTATGAAGATACTGTAGGCAGAGGGGATTAGTTTAGTTATTATTCAATTTCTCTTTAATTAGCTTGACACAACATTGTGGATTCGCAGCATTTTCCTGGTTCAGTGGATACAATAGGGTCTTTTAAGAGACTCCTAGACAGGTACATGGAGCTCAGAAAAATAAAGAGCTATGGGTAAACCTAGCTAATTTGTAAGGCAAGGACATTCTTGGCACAGCCTTGTGGGCCAAAGAGCCTGTATTGTGCTGAAGGTTTTCTATGTCCCTAACCCTGGAGAAACACTCTGAACTTTTTTTTAAAAAAGGCCTGATATATCCTGGGGACATAGATTCCATCCCGCCCTCCTTCGGTAGAACCAGGTTCAGTTCCATCAATGAACACAGGCATTGTGTATTTACCATGGCACTGCAGGAAATTCCTCCAGAGGCTCCGGTTTCCTCCTACGTTCCACAGGCGTTCGGATTTGTCGGTTTATTAGTTACGTCGGTGCAATTGTGTAACATTGGCTTACTGGCCAGAAGGACCTGTCTGTTTCTAAAAGTAAAGTCTGAATGTTCATCCAACACTCATTTGTCTAATCAGCATGGAAAGGACCACAAATTCGTGGACACCTGGAGAAGCATTTTGTACCATGCCCACAGTTTCCTCGAATAATCCACGAATATTCACTGAAGATAAATAAGATTTAGGTGTATCTGAAGATTCAATAAACCAGGAGTTTCAGTTACAGGGACTGAGGGGTGGCCTGTGCGAATATCGAATGGGAGTTGAATCTGGAAGAGGCTGGGTCATTTCAAACCAGGAGCATTGTGTATATTTCCGGTCTCTATATCCCCTGGCTCATTCTACATAGGGATTATCATGGACTGTTTCCGCATGGGGAAGGCAATCCTTTTACAAGGATAGGTGAATGCAGAGAGACGGCTTCGGAAGGTGGTGTCACTGATATCAGAGGGAACCCTTCTTTCACCAGTGAGATTGGGTGTTTATTTTGGTGATATTTCCTTTCCCTAGGAGTCCCTGATGTGTGATAGCCTAACGTCTCTACAACAGCCACAATGGGAAAGTAGCACCTTCTCAAGTAGGATTCCTCATTGGAAACAGTCACGCTTTCTTTGCCTTCAGGAGTATCTCTCCCTGAAAGGAGAGAATTTGCCTTTCTGATGATCGATAGACTCACTCTATCATCGGTTTATTATAGAGATGAAGTTAACTACTACACAGAAATTTCTATGGTGGGGGGGGGGGGAGAAAGAACCCTCCTAAACTGCACTTCCGCTTTAATAGCAGTATCTGATGGGGGGGGGGAAGAGAGAGACTCACTCTTTGACAAGTGTCTCTGATGGGTGAAAAGCTCAACCCAAAATACAATCCTGATCATGTCAACAGGAGCTACCAATGACAGGGAGACTCCCTTTTTTCAACAAACGTCTAGGATGAGCAGCAGACTTTTACAGCAAAAATCCAGGACAAAGGTGGAGAATCCTTGTTTACAAGGGGTTCTGTGGGGCACTTGCTTGAATGGGGTACCAGCTGCAGAAGGGACTTACTTTGTCAAAGACTCCCTGCTGGAGGAAATGCGACTCCTTCTGGTTGGGGAGAGGTTCTATTTTATATAGAGTCCTGATGAAAACCAATTTCCACATTATAAGTGTCCCTTCTATGGCAGAGTCTCCCTCAATACGAGGGATGCTTGATTCAGGAGATATTGCAATTAACAGTGGAGTTAATGGAGATTCGTTACTTTAGGGGCCCCTCATTGGGTGACACTCTCTCTTAAACAGGTATCTCTGAGAATCTCATAAGACGTAAGGCGCAAAACGAGGCCATACGGTCCATCGAGACTGCTCCACCATTTGATGATGTTTTATATATTATCTCCCTCAGTTTTATTCTTTCGACCTGTACCAGTACGCTTTGACGCCCTAATTCACCACGAACGCGCCAAAACAGAGATAAATATTATGAATAACCTGACCTCGAAGGCTGCCTGTAGCAATCAATTCAACGACTCAGTGCCTTCTCAGCTCTGTTCTAAATGGACGTCTCTCTATTCTGTAGATGCGCCCTCTAGTCCTAGAATCATCCACTATAGGATACATACTCTGCACTTCCACTCTCTCCATGCCTTTCAATATTTCAAAAGTTTCAATGAATTTCCCACAATTCTTCCAAACTACAGTGACTACAGATCTACAGCCACCAACAGCTACTCATAACTTAAAACACTCATTCCCAGAATAATTCTCGTAAATATTCTTGAACTCTGTCCAATGTCAGCAAATATTTTCTCAGATAAGGGGCATAAAATTTACCCAGGACATCTTCAAAGAACGGTGTCCACTCCTCATTAAGAACCTCCAGTCCTTTTCTCATTGTTGCCATCATCTAAGAAGTACGGAAGCCTGAAGGCACATACTGAACAACTCAGTAACAGCTTCCTCCACTCTGCCATCGGATTCCTAAATGGATATTGAACTGTTTTAATAAATATTATTTCTTGTTTTTGCACATTTTTATCTATTCAATACACACATACTGTAATTGATTTAATTATTTATTTCTACTTTTTTCTATTTTATGTATTGCATTGAAATGCTGCTGCTAAGATAACATATTTCACAACACATGTCGGTGATATTTAACCTGATTCTGATTCTGAATGTTATAGTACTGCTCAGAGTGCTCATGCAGTCTGATCAATACCTTACAAAGCCTCAATATTACAACCTTTACCTTATATTCCAGTATTCTCAAAATGTTTCTAACAATGTATTAGTCTCTCTTACCATCAACTTAACTTGCAAGTTAACCTATAGAGAATGACGTACAATGACTCTCTAGTTGCTTTGCACAACTGTTTTTTTTTAATTTTCTCCCTAATTAGAAAACTGTCTACACCGTTATTCCTTCTACCAAAGTGCACGACCATACACTTCCCTACACTGCATTCCTTGGGCAATTTCTTTCACCCAACCATTCACCCAACCCGTTTAACTCATTTTTGAGGCATCCTGCTTCCTCGACACTACTTGCCTTTCAACCTACCTTTGTATCGTCCGTAAACCAGGCCACAAAATGGGAAATGAATTCCAGAGATTCAGAACGCTCTGACTAAAGAAATCCATCCGCATCTTTTGAGAGTTCCTTGTATTATGAGGCTGTGCCCTCTGGACCTCAACTCCCCACTATTGAAAAGATCCCCTTCATGTCCACTCTACCTCAGCCTTTCAGAAATCGGCATATTTCAATGAGATCACCCCCTCATTCTCAGGTATGAAAAATTAGTTACATACTCAATTAGCCTGGCAGAGGATTCTTCCGAAACATCTGGGAACGGGATTTTCAAATGGAAGAGCTGCTTCACAGAGTAGTCAGGCAATAACCTGAGACAGTTCGACCTGTAGTATTATATATGATAGACGAAACACAAAACTTCTGTGAACTAATACATGTGACGGCCTTTTAAAGCTTTCAGACAGGAATTGTTTAAATCACTTAATTAGCTGATGTATTTTATTCAGAACAACATACAAAGTATTTGGTTTTAAACATGAAATTATGTAAGCAACAAAGCTAGAAATCTCGCAAAAAAAGTAACTTATCTATCTAGTTTTGAAAGGTATGGCAACAGAATTGGTAGCAATAAGATGTCACGAGGTGGGGACAAGAGTGCTGGGAAAGGACCCACACGTACGACACAAACACGTCTTTCTTAGGTTCAATAAAAAAGCGTTTATTACTCGCTACACAGAAAATAGGGAAATCAAGGAGGACAAAGAGGAACACGAACCTCGGACTTGGAAACAGGGAACTGTGATCGCCGCGGCCATACTTGGACAGCGGGAACATGGACAGCCGCGGCCATGACTGGGACCCTACGGACTGGGTCCGCCGCGGCCCTTGGATATTCCCCTGGGGACTGGGACCGCTGCGGACCTTGGACTAGGGGAGCAGGACCTTGATTCACCACAGCCAGCGAACATGGACACCAGGGATCGCCGCAGCCAGAAACGCGGACACCAAAACACAGGACAAGGAACATTGAGCCAGGACTCCTCCTTCGGATCAGGCATCGAGGTAGGGCACTCCTTCAAGGAGACAGATGCGGTCACAGTGCATGAACATCGAGCCAGGACTCCACATTCTGATCAGGCATTGAGACGGGACTCTGCATCGGTGGATAGAGACAAATACCGAGCATGAACATCGAGCCAGGACTCCACATTCTGATCAGGCATTGAGACGGGACTCTGCATCGGTGGATAGAGACAAATACCGAGCATGAACATCGAGCCAGGACTCCACATTCTGATCAGGCATTGAGACGGGACTCTGCATCGGTGGATAGACACAAACACCGAGCATGAACTTCGAGCCGGAACTCCGCCTTCAACTCAGGCACCGAGCCGGAACTCCGCCTTCAACTCAGGCACCGAGCCGGGACTCTCCTTCGGGGGATAGACACAGACACCGAGCATGAACTTCGAGCCGGAACTCCGCCTTCAACTCAGGCACCGAGCCGGGACTCTTCGAGGGGAAGACACGGACAATAGGCATGCACGTCGAGCCAGGAATCTGCCTTCCACTCTGGCACCGAGGCGGGACTCTCCTTCGGGGGATAGACACGGACACTGGGTATGAACGTCGAGCCAGGACTCCGCCTTCCACTCAGGCACCGAGGCGGGACTCTTCGAGGGGTAGACGGGCAATGGGCATGAACGTCGAGTCAGGATTCCGCCTTCAACTCAGGCACCTAGCCGGGACTCTTCGAGGGGTAGACACAGACACTGAGCATGAACATCGAGCCGGAACTCCGCCTTCCACTCAGGTACTGAGCCAGGACTCTTCGAGGGGAAGACACGGACACTGGACATGAACGTCGAGCCAGGTCTCCGCCTTCCACTCAGGCACCGAGGCGGGACTCTTCGAGGGGTAGACAGGGGCAATGGGCATGAACGTCGAGTCAGGACTCCGCCTTCAACTCACCCCTGGCAGACTGACCTTGCCCGGACCTACTCTGCCGAAGGAAGGAGAATTGCTGGTACTCCGATGCGGGCTGGAATACTCTGGTTTGTCGTCGCGACGGCGACTTGCTGAGGCTTCTTAACACTCTCGCCCCGAACGGCTAAAGCCAGGGGATTATAAGCTGCCGGTTCGACCCGAATACATCACCTTAATTGACAAGCTCAAGGGGGACGTGAAACGGAACTAGAAGGGAACAAAGAGTCAATGGTCCGGATCATAACGCAACCTAACTAAATTTAAAGGGGAACCGATCCGGACCATGACAGAAGATGCATATAACCATATAAACATATAGCAATTATAGCACAGGAACAGTCCATCTCGGCCCTTCTAGTCCGTGCCGAACGCTTACTCTCACTAGTACCACCTATCTGCTCTCAGCCCATAATCTTCCATTTTTTTCTGTCCATATACCTATCCATTTTTGAATGCATGATTCATAGATTTATACAACAGAAAACGAGGTATTTTGGTCCGACTGATCAACGGTGACTGCGCCCTATTTCCAAGAGTGTGACCAATATCCGTTTATACATTTCTGATCCAAGTCCTTCTTTGGTTTACCTTCATAATTGTCCAAAGGGCCTGTTTATATTTGCCATTCCTTTGTGCTTTTCAAGATTGACCTAGATTCTGTTGTGATTGTTGACAATTTTTTTTAACTGACAATAATACAACAAGCTATGGTTAAGGGACGTGAAAGGACAACGCAGTTCTGGAGTGTCGTTTTTGTGGTTTAGTTCTGTCGTGGGTAGACAGCACATGCTGACTTTGCTGTTGTACGCACAGCAGCCATTAAGATATCAACATTTTTTCATGGATTACCTGCCAATAGTGATAAGTTTACTACATCTGCAGGTTTCTTTGCCAAGCCTCCTCTTCCGTTGAGATTTGAGCTTCTGGGTTAAACTGGTTTGATGTGGCATACTCCGGTGTGATTGTGCTCTCTTTTTGGGAGAGCCTGAGAGTGATGGTGAAAAGGTGTTTGTTGGCTTGGTCTGTCGCCTTCTTTTGTTCCATTTTAAATTTCGGACGCGGTTGCTTATGTAACTTGCATTTGGCTGCCTTACAGGGGCCGCAAATGATTTTTCCGGCCTACCACAGTTTTTGGCGGCCGGTTTCTTTCGGCTATACATAAGCAATTCACAATTGCTAACAATAATAGAGGCGCTTAGCGTGTACTTCAAAGAAAAAAAAAAGCGAACCGGTATTGGAATGGTGGCGAAGTGGTTGTAGACCTAACAAGACGGAACTAAGAAGTCGCTTTGCGGTATAGCTTACAAGACACAGAGAGCGGAGTCTACCGACGTTGGCTCACGAGGCTTCGGCGAGGAGGCACAGCTGAATAACAGGTAAAGCTTTTGTAGTGAATGAATAAAAAGTCCCCAAACTACAACTAACTATATAAGGGAATGAAGATGCAGGAGCATGTGATGTGCTGTAGCTGCATGGTGTGGGAGCTGGTGTACCTATTGTGGTTCCTGGTGAACAAATCTGCAAAAACAGGCTCACAGTTGAAGACCTGCAATATGATCTTCAAATACTGAGACACGTCAGAGAGGTGGAGAGTTACAGGGACGTTCTGATTCAGGAGGTATGGACACCCATTCGATTAGCTAACTCAAATTTGGTCTCCGGTCCTAACAGAGTGTTACTGCACGTGAGGCAGGTAGTGGGACCCAAGAGACCAGTACTGAGGGAGTGCCAGCCCTTGATATTCTTGCTCGCTCGTGGATTAGAGTAGCGCTGTAGGAAAAATAAACAACCTAACTGTAGCACAGTGGTTCAGGGAGTGTTTCAAGGAGGTGGGGTGGGAGATGAGAAAGACGTGTCTTGTCATGCACTTTGGTGGAATAAGTAAACCGGCAGACTATAATTTAGCTGTGCAGAGAATTCGAAATGCAGAGATGCAAAGGGACTTGGGAGCCCTTGTGCATAATATCCCAAATGTTGAGTCAGTTGTTAAGGCAAATCCAACGTTGGCATTCATTTCCAGAGGTATAGAATATAAGAGCAGGGTTCTGATGTTGAGGCCTTATAAAGCCTTCGTGAGACCATACTTGCAGCATTGTGTGCAGTTTTGTGCTCCTTATTTTGGAAAGGATATCCAGACATTGGAGAGAGTTCAGAGAAGATTCACAAGAATGATTCCAGGAATGAAAGTGTTACCGTATGAGGAACGTCTAGTAGCTTGTGAACTTTATTCCCTGGAGTTCAGGAGAATGAATAGGGAATCTCATAGATACATTCCGAATGTAAAATGCCTGAACAGATTAGATGTGCAGAAGACATGTCTTATGTTAGGGTTTTCTTGATCAAGGGGCACGACTTCAAGATTGAAGGACATCCATTTAGAACTAAGATGCAGAGAAATTACTTCAGGCAGAGGGTGGTTATTCTGTGGAATATTTCTCTTAAACCAAGAATGGCTGTGGACGCCAGGTAATCGTTTATATTCAAGGCGGAGATAGTCAGGTTCTTGATTACCCATGTCATCTAAGGGTATGGTGTGAAGGCATGGGAGTGGGGATAAATGAAAGAATTGGATCAGGCTATGATGCAATGGAAGAACAGAATCGACGTGTCAAAAGGCCTACTTCTGCTCCTATATCTCATGGCGTTATGGTTTTATAGAATGGCAGTCATGACAGGGGACTCCATAGCTAAGGGATCAGACTGGCGATCTTGTGGACGCAGGAACGAAACGAGGATGGTAGTTTGCCTCCCAGATGCCAGGCTCTGGGCTATTTCTGATTGCATCCCATATTCCTGAAGAGGGACAGAGGTCGTGGGACATATTGGTACCAACTTCATAGGTAGGAAAAAGGAGGTGGTGCTGAAAACAGACCACAGGGAGTTAGTAAAGAAGCTGAGAAGCAGGACCATAAAGGAAATAATCTCGTGATTACAGCCTGTGCCACGCGACAGTGTATAGGACTAGAGCGAGAAGGATAAATGCATAGCTGTGGGATTGGAGCAGGGGACAGGGATTCTGATTTCTGAATCACTGGGAAAACATATGGGGCTGGCGTGATATGTATTAAAAAGGATGAGATCCAGCTGAATCCGAGGAGGACTATTATCCTGGCAGAGAGTTTAGCTAAGGTTGTTGGGGAGAGTTTAAACTAGTTACCAGGTTGGGGGCAAGGATGCTCAAGGAGGGCCCAAAAGCAGGACACAAACACAAATTTTTAGGTTCAATAAAATCGAACTTATTATTCTCTACACGGAGAACCGGGAATTCAAAGAGGGCAAAGAGGAACACGAACCTACAACTTGGAGGCTCTGAACCTGGACCGCCGCGGCCAGGACTTGCGACGCCCGGAACCTGGACCGCCGCGGCCAGGACTTGCGACTCAGATCGCCAGAACGTGGACACTTGAACGTGAGACAACGAGCCAAGACTCCGCCTTCCGGTCAAGCATCGAGCCGGGAATCTTCTTCAAAGGACAGACACAGGACATGAACACCGGACGCAAGCTCTTTCCAAGCTGCGGGAGCTCTTAACTCACCCCTGGCGGTTTGACATTACCCCGACCCTCTTTGGCAAGGGAAGGCGGATTGCTGGCACTCCGCTGCGGGAAAGGCCCAGGCTTGCTTCCGCAAGAACCGTAGTTGGCTCCGGCTGGATGACCCTGGCTTGGAGTAGCGACTGTGACTTTGCCAATGCTCTTTAACACTCTCGCCCCGAAAGGCTAAAGCCGGGGTCTTATAAACTGCCTGTTCGGTCGAGAGTAGATTACCTTAATGGCCAAGCTCGAGAGATACGTGAAACAGGAAATTAGAAGGGGACAAGGAGTCAATGGTCCAGATCATAACGCAACGTAGCTAAATTTAAAGGTGAACCGATCGGGACCATGACAAAACTAGAGTTGCTGGGGGATGGGAACCGAGCTGAAGAGACAGAGGAAAGGGTGGCTGGCTCACAAAAAGAGAAAGTTTGCAGGCAGTGTGAGAAGGAGAGTAGGCAGGTGATATAGAATGTATGCGCTCAGACTGATGGTTTGAGATGTGCCCATTTTAATGCAAGAACTATCATGAACAAAGCAGGTGAGCTTAGAGCGTGGATCAGTACTTGGATCTATGATGATATGGCCAATGCACAGACTTGGATGGCTCATGGGCTGGAATGGGTGCTTAGAATGCCAGGCTTTAGATGTTTCGCAAAGGACAGGAAGGGAAGCAAATGAGGTGGTGGCGTGGCAATGTTGATCAGAAATAGTGTCATGGCTGCAGAAAAGTAGGAAGTCATGGAGAGATTATATATTGAGTCTCTATAGGTGGAATTAGGGAAAAGGAACGGGTCAGTAATTCAACTGAGTGTTTTTATAGCACACCCAACAGTAATAGGGACATCGAGGAGCAGATAAGGAGGCAGATTCTGGAAAGATGTATAATCACAGGGCCCTGGTTGTCGGAGATTTTAATTTCCCAGATATTGATTACATCTTCCTAGAGCAAGAGTTTTAGATTGGGTGGAGTTTGTTAGGTGTTTTCAGGAAGTTTTCTTGACACAACGTGTAGATAAGCCTACAAGAATAGATGCTGTACTTCATCTGGTATTGGGAAATGAACCTGGGCAGGTGTGCAGTCTCTCAGTTGGAGAGCATCTTTGAGATAGTGATCGTAATACTATATGCTTTACCATAGTAAACGAGAGGGATTGGAACAATCAAACTAGGAACGTGTTTAATTGGAGCAAGTGGAAATATGAAGCTATCAGGCAGGAATTTGGAAGTTTAAATTTGGAACAGATGTTCTTAGGGAGATGTACTACTGAAATGTTGAAAATATTCAGGGGATATTTGCGTGGAGTTCTGCATTGGTACGTTTCAATGAAACAGTGAAAGGATGGTAGGGTACAGGAACCGTGGTGTGCAAACGCTGTTGAAACTCTATTCAAAAGAAAAGAAAAGCTTACCAAAGGTACAAAAAACTAGGTAATAAAAGAGACCTAGAAAATGATTAGGCTAGCAGGAAGGAGCTTAAGAATGAAATCAGGAGAACCAGAAGGGAGCAAATGAAGGTGAACAGGATTAAGGAAAACCCCGAGACTTTATCTATAAGTATGTGAAGAGTGAGAAGATAAGATGTGAGAGAATAGGACCAATTATGTGTGACAATGGAAAAGTGTTTATGCAACAAGAGGAGATAGCGGAGATACTTAATTAGTACTTTGCTTCAGTATTCATTGCAAAAAAAGGCCTTGGCGATTGTAGGTTTGACTTACATCGGACTGTAAAGCTTCAGCATATAGACATTAAGAAAGAGGATGGGCTGGAGCTTTTGGAAAGCATTAAGTTGGATATGTCACTGGGACAGGATAAAATATAGCCAGAGCTACCGTGGGGGGAGGGCGAGGGAGGAGATTGCTGATCCTCTGGCAATGATCTTTGAATTGTTAATGGGAGCAGGAAAGGTTCCGAAGGATGCATGGGCTGCGGATGTTGTTCCCTTCTTCAGGAAAGGGAGTTGAGATCGCCCAGAAAATTATAGGCCAGCGAGTCTTACTTTAGTCCATTAGATCCCTTGGAGGACGAAATGGGGGGATTGATATTGGGTAATGAGGAAATGGCCGAAGTTTTGAGTGTCTCTTTTTGTGTTGGATTTCATGGTGGAGTAAATGTCTAAGATGCCGAAGAGACGTGATATGAATGCAATAGATGTCACTAAAGATGTTGTGCTGAGCAAACGTGTGGACCTGAAAATAGACAAGTCCCACAGTCCCGACAGAATGCATCCGGGTGTATGGAAAGAAATGGCAGAGTTTATAGTTGGGGCTTTTGTGATAATTTAACAAAATTTTCTTGACTTCAGGCAGGTTCCAGCGGATTGGAAGAAGGTGAGCGCCATGCCACTTTCCGAAAAAAAGATGTAGGCAAAAGGCATATATCTGTAGGACAGTTAGATTAGCATCTAAAGATAGGAAAATTCTTACACTTACCATTTAAAAATAGCGAGACATCTGGAAAGAAATGGATCCATTAGCCAGATGCAGCATGGATTCAGCAAAGGCAGGACCAGTTTGCCAAACTTAGTGGAGTTCCTTGAAGACTTAACAGGCGTCATAATAGAGGGGGAGAGCTGGATGTTATTTACTTGGATTTCCAGAAGGAGTTTTGTTAAGTGGCCATATGAAAGATATATCCATAAGATAACGATGCATAGAATTAGAGATGATGCATTAGCATAGATGGAGAATTCGTTAACCAATAGAACACAGAGTTGGGATACATGATTGTTTCTCTGGTTGGCAAATGGTGGTGAGCGGTGTGCCGCAGGGATCAGTGCTGGGCCGACAACTGTTCATGATATATTTAAACGATCTGGGAGAAAGGACGAGTGTCGTGTAACTAAGTTTTCTGACGGCACTAAATTGAGTGGAAAAGCAAATTTTGCAGAGGATACGGTGAGTCTATAGAGAGACACAGATAAGTATTGATAGCCAAGGATCTGGCAGATGGAGTATCATATTGGTAAAAGCGAGGTCATTCACTTTGGAAGAAAAATCGATTATTATTTAAAAAAATAAAAGATTGTAGCATGCTGCTGTGCCGAAGAACTTCTGACTACTTGTGAATGAAGGACAAAAGGTCGGTTTACGTGTGCAGCAGGCTGTCAAAAAGGCAAGTGGAATGATGACACTCATTGCTGCAGGGATTGAATTTAAGAGCAGGGAAGTTGTGCTGCAACTGTACAGGGTACTAGTCAGGACGTATCTGGAATACTCCATGTTGTTCTGGTCATTTTACTTGTCTTTAGAGACGGTGAAGAGAGGGTTCACCAGTTTGATTCCAGAGCTGAGGGGTTTAGGCTATAAGGGGAAATCGAGTCGCCTGGGAATGTACTCGCTAGAATTCGGAAGGATGATAAGATATCTTTTAGAAACATATAACATTTTGAAAAGTATAGATAAGATGGAGGCAGAAAAGTTGTTTCTACTGGTACAAGAGACTAGAGCTAGGGGACATAGGCTCAGGATTCAGGGAGTAAAATTGGCATGGAATGGAGGAGGAGCTACTTTTCCCAAAGTGTAGTGATCTGTGGAACTCTGCAGAAGGAAGCATTGGGGCTCCCTAGGTAAATATATTCAAGGCAAGGTTGGATAGATTTTAGTATAGTAAGGAAACTAGAGTTATGTAGAAAAGGCAGGTAGGTGGAGATGAGTCCATGTCAGATCAGCCATTGCCCTATTGAATGGCAGAGCAGGTTCAACAGGCCAGATGACCTTCTCCTGCTCTTAATTCGAATGTCCTATGAGTTAGAGTAAAATAGGCATTACAGAGACTGTAAGAGCGAAATACTGCATGCAGCTTAAAAACTGAAATCAATATGACTATTCCCTCCTGCCTCTCTCCTCTCCGCCATTTTTTCTATTTGTTCCCGGTCTCTGACTTTTCTTATTTACTGACATTGCAGGACCCTTTGGGAAAACAGGATTAGATCTTGGATCTCATGTCCTAGATTAGGATCACGCTAATTTTCTTGCAAACATTTCCTCACCATGCAAGGAAATGCTGTACCATCAGTGCGCAGTTGATTCTGGTGTGTACTCAAAACGTTTGGCCTTCATATACTTTCCATGAACAGCTTGAATATTATAAAACTCTATTGTGATGTAGGGAGGAATCCTCGTTGTTGATTGACTGTGTGGCGAACTTCGTGCTTTTTGAACTGGAGCTTTGCCCATATAGGCTCATAAATTGTGCTAGGTACTAGGGAGAGCTGGCCATGCCCCTTTACAGCCTATCGATGTTCATAGATCTTTGTGTAGAATTTTCTACTACTTTGGCCAGTGTAATATTGACCCCTGTACCGGCATTACATTTTGCAGACACATTAGTCATGTCAAAGAGCTTGGTTCATTCATTTGGTCTGCACAGTACCTACTCAGCGTTGCTGTTGGGTTGTGCCAGATTGAAATTCAATGTTCTTGTGGCAGTCGTGCAGTTATTTCCGAGATATTTCGAATGTACAGAAGACAGTCCGTTTGCTCGCTTCTTGGTTGCTGCGTTATTGATATCTTGTTATAACGTTCCTTCTTTCTGCGAATACTTGAAAGAGATATGACTTCATTTCATTATTTCGTTCCGCTGTGATGTGGTGTGATTCAGCTCATTGGAGCAATGTTTGATAAAGCTCTTCTTGGGTGCATTTGGGTAGTTTCTGCAATCGTTTAGGATCTGAACTATATGTGTCCCCTAACTATAAACAGAAGTTTGTGTTTCTACTAACAAATAGTGCATATTTCCAATTATCTGTTTCCAGTTTGAATTTAATATTGTAAATCGCATCACGCGTTAGCTAGTGAGCTCTTTCAATTTCGCTGTGTTTTACTTCTACTGTACAACGGTATCATTAACGTAAGGGATCAAAATGTCAAGGTTTCTAATTGACAGCACCGTCATTTCCATTTTTTTGCATGACGGCCTCTGTTATCAATTCGGAGGTGGGCGAAAGCATTGGCGTCCATTTAAGCTGTTTATGCAGAGGGCCGTAAAATCAAAACTAGGCGCATAACAGAATTCTGTCACATTGCATATACTCGATTTGCTTTGTCACCTACCATTTGTTTTATCATTTGGGGAGCAGTTCTGTTAATTAATGGATCAAGCAATTAGACAAGATCAATGTGATCTGCAAAATCCAAAGCGGGGACTGTGGCAAATATTGCGTCCGCTCAACTGGGAGAAAACGATGCACAAGGATCCATGAATATCAGCTGGCTCTATAGTGACATGACGATCTCTCCCTAGTCTCTATCCATGAAGATCGATAGGTGCACAATTGGACTGGGAATCAGTGAAAGCTATGGCGAATTGCTGGAACTTTGTTTTTCAAACAATTCTATAACCAAACACGAATACCTGGATCGCATTTTTGAGCCAAAGTGGACAGCATTCGAGACCACAACGTGGGAGTTGCGCTGCACAGACAATAGGCAACGAGATTTCCCCTACACATCAAAATTAAATTTCAGAAATGGCATCCAATCAGCTGATTGAAATGTATATTAAGAGCAAACGTTCGGAGGACACACCATCAACAGCACACTGACAATGTTTTCTCGCAAGCTGATGAAGCACTTCGAAGTTTTTTCGCCAAGATCGGAGAACAACGCAAAATAAACAACAGCCACCCGAGCTACACGGCTTGCAAACCCACTGCGAATTGTTGATCGCCACAAGAGATCTACGGCGTATGCCAGTTTATTGGCTATGCACGCGGATTTGGATCAGGTGGAAAAACAAACACCTTTGTCAGAATGTTGTTTGTTGATTGCAACTTGGCACTTAAAGATTTCGAATCTAATTTTTTTTTCTTTTCCAATTATCCACAAAAACAATGGAGTTCCCGAGAGAGTGAATGACATTTAATTGTTAGAACTCGAAAGATCCCTCTGCTCCCCCTCACACTTACGCAGCAGCAAAGCAACTCTCTCCCCACCACACGCCCGCCCCCGCACCAGCGAAAAACGCATCAGCACCTTCCACCCAGCACTCAAGCATGCAGCAAAGCTTTAATAAAGACATACACTTGCAGTACTCCAAAGACGACTCAATCGCCTGGTAATTCTACACACCTCATACTCTCTCTGTCTCTAATAAGCGAAAAAGAGGTATCACCGTTTCACAGCGAGAGGAAAGTATAAGTAACGACTCACTGGTTTACAATGTTAAAAGTCCTTTGCGTCGCTTTTTCTGAGCTCTGTGCACAAAGAACTCCAGTCCCTGGGTAAACAGCCAGAGATTTTCCGTCTTGCATGACACACAGGTTTCCTGCAGAGGCACCGACTTCGAGTCCGCCTACCCTCCAGAGCCACGAAATCCCAGAACTGCGAAAGTGAAATAATGTTCTCGGCCGCGTCCTTGGTATATCGAATAACGGCCAGTCGTGAGACCCAAACAGCTGTTCTCATTCCCGCAAAGATCTGAAGTCAACGTGTAATTCCATGTCAGGGTCTTCAGAAGAACCCTGAAAGGGAAAAATAGAGATACTGAAGGTAGAAATAGAGCTGTTTCTGAAGAGGCAGGCAAAGGAGTCACCGTTTGGTGCCACTTTCTCCTAAGCCCCATCCCAACAATAATCCCTACAGTTCGAAGGGAAAACCTCTAGAAGATTGTTCCGTGTACCTTCCTCTGCAACCAGCCGCACGACTTCCTAGCCGGAAGACCACAGTCTATGCAAATAAGAAATAACATTTCCACCTTGCTGATATTCAACACTGACGCACGTCATGCTTGTGTGGTTAGCCTGCTGCTCTACTTACTCTACGTCCTGACTGTGTGCTTAAGCAAAGCAGAATGTTATCTGTAAAGTTACTGATTA
Source organism: Hypanus sabinus (assembly GCF_030144855.1). Taxonomy (NCBI): domain Eukaryota; kingdom Metazoa; phylum Chordata; class Chondrichthyes; order Myliobatiformes; family Dasyatidae; genus Hypanus; species Hypanus sabinus. The sequence goes on along the minus strand of NC_082713.1, from coordinate 117,824,255 downwards.
TAAACTGACGATTGGCAGGATGTCACGGAGTTACGAGACGACAAACAGGACTGAAATATGTCAACTAGTTGAGAGCTATCATAGCCACAACTTTGCATTCAGTGTCTGTAAGAACAAAGAACTGATTGTGGATTTCAGAAAGGGTAAGACAAGGGAAGAAACAACATTCCTGATAAATGGATTGGAAATTGAATGCGTGAGCAATTTCAAATACACAGGACTCAATATCATTGAGCATCTAACCGGGATCCAACATATCAATGGAGCTACAAAGAGGACATGACAGTGGATATGTTTCAATAGCAGTTTTAGAAGATTCAGTTGCTCTCCAAAATCACTTGAAATGTTTTACAGATGTACTGATGAGAGCATTCTTACTGACTATATCATCGTCTGGTAATTGGTGTCTACTGTACAGCATCGAAGTAAGCTGCGGTGATTTGTAAATTTTGTCAGCTGCATCGTAAGCACAAGACTTCGGAGTATGCAGGACACTTTCAGGCAACGATGTTTAAAATGGCAGCGTGTATCAGGAAAGATCAACTTCCCCCAGGTCGTGCCTTGTTCTCATTGAAAGGAGGTACAGAACCGTAAAGATACATAGTGTTTACAGCTGCACTCCCATCCCCATAACTCTAGTTGAAACCCCGGCGCTACAATAGAAAACCTCCCCGCAAACATATCAGTCCCCCTCCAGCTCAAGTGCAAAACGTCCCGTTTGTACAGGCTCCACCAAGAAGTGTTCAGAGCTTCAAACAGAGAGCTTACACAGAAACTCAAACCCAAACACCAGGGAAGCTTGAAGGCGATGGACGATGGATGATGCACCTTTCTGAGGAAGATGGAAATGTGGAAAGTATAGTCATAGAATCTGATGTAGCATCAAGTAAGTTCAGTATAATAATAGTGTGCAATTGAGTGATGTCGTATAAAATGACTATATGAATAAAATTAATATAATATGAATAAACTAAAGGGATATGGATGACATCCAGGAAATAACTTACAAATTAATGTTATAAGCATCGATGTGAAAACCGAAATTGTTTGTGTTAAGTCTGAATGTGTAAAATCAGCACCCCCTTACCGTAAGAGAACCAAAATTATCGCCAAAGATTTTGACACCACATTGTCAAAGATATCAAGAATTCAATGTAATACCTCTTCAGTGGAACAGCTTGATGAAGAGTAGGGCTTGGAAACTACCGAAATGGGGTATTGAGGGGTTGGCAACTGAACGTGTTATTGTTAAATGGTGAGATACCATGCAAAGTAAGTCACTGCCAACCATGCTACGATTTGAATGTGCGAACGGGAGAATAATGAATGAATTCTAAGGCAAAGAGCGAACCAACAGCAGGAATGAGTGTCATTCCTATTACAAATGAAATGAAAGCACAAAGCTCTTAAGGTGGATAAGTAGCCTGGGCTAGATGGACTACATCCCAGACAGCTGAGAAGGATTCCTGAAGAGATAACGGATGCATTGGTCATGATCGTTCAAGAATCATCTGATTCTCTCATGGTCCCAGAGGCCTCGAAGATTGCAAATTCACTCCACTCCTTAAGAAGGGAGAAAAGCAAAAAAAAAACAAGGAAATCATAGGCCAGATAGCCTAAACTCAGTGGCTGGGAAAGTGTTGAAGTCTGTTATTAAGGATGAGGTTTCAAGCTGCTTGGAGACTAATGATGAAATTACTCAAGGTCAGCATGATTTTCTTAAAGAAACATGGCAACTTTCTCTTTATGACAAATCTGTTAGAGATCGTCGGGGAAGTAAGAAGCAGGGTGAAGCAAGGAGAGGCAGTTGATGTCATTTACTTGATTTTTCAGAAGGCTTTGATAAGGTGCCACACGAGGCTGCTTAACAAAATTTATTCCTATGACGTTACAGGAATGATACTGGCATGGATAACGGGATGGCGGACAGGCAGCAGGCAGTGAGTAGGAATTGAACGGGCTTTGTCTGGTTGGTTGCTGTTGATGAGTTTTGTTCTGCAGGGGTCAGTAATGGGACCGCTACTTCTCACATTAAATTGATAGCTTTGTGACAAATTTTGCAGATGATACGGTGATAAATGGAGGTGTAGGTACAGCTGAGGAAGCAATGCAATTGCAGCAGGACTTTGACAAATTGGAAGGATGGCCAATAAAGTGGCAAGTGGAATATATGTTTAAAAATGTATGATAATGCATTTTGGTTAAATGAATAATGGTAGGCTATTATCTAAATGGGAGAAGGATCAATCATTAAAGGTGCAGATGGTCATAGGAGTCCTCGTTCAAGACTCCCAGAAGGTTAATTTACAGGTTGACTGTTTGATAATAAGGCAAATGCAATTTTGGCAACACAAAAGCAATGCTGGCCGGGCAGCATCAAGGAAAATGTTACAGTCAACTTTGCGGGTCGAAACCCTTCAGCAAGCAGGATGGAAATCAAAGCGGAAGAGTAGGTTTAAAAGGTGGGAGAAGGGGGTAGAGAAGCACAATGTGAACGATCAAAATTGAAGGAGGAGGGATGAAGTAAAGAGCTGGGTAATAAAGGGATGAAAGAGATGGATGTTCATGGAAGAAACAAATTGAGGGAAGAATACCAGAGGCAGGCGATGAGCGGGTAAGGAGGTAAAGTGAGATAGGGAAAAGGGGATGGAAAAAGGTGCAGGAGAGGATGGGGGTCATTACCAGAAGTTTGAGAAATCGATGTTGATGCCATCAGGTTGGAGGCTACCTAAACAGCATATGAGGGGTGTTCCTCCAACCAAATCATGGCCTCGTCACAACAGTGGATGAGGCAAGGTTGTCATTTTGACCCTTTATAAGAAACCAACCCGGCTGCACAAGCAGTATTATCAACAGTTTTTGTCCCCCTATCTCAGGAAGGATGTGTTGTCATTGGAGAGAGTTCAAAGCACGTTCACGAAGATAATTCTTGGAATGAAGTGGTTAACATATAAGAAGCTATTGGCAGCCTTAGGCTGTACTCATTGGAATTTTGAAAAATTTCATTGAAACTTACCAAATGTTCAAAGGACGAGGCGCGGTTGATGTGAAGAAGGTACTTTGGAGGGGGCATCCACAGCTATAGGACTCGGCCTCAGAAATAAGGGACGACCCTTTAGATCAGAGGTAAGTGTTTTTTTTAGCCACTGAGTAGTACCTTTGTGGAATACTCTGCCACAGACTGCGAGGGAAGCCAATACTGTGCATATATTTAAGGCGGAATTTTATCGTTCCCTGATTGGTCAGGACATCAAGATTTGGCGAGAAGGCATATGTATGGGGCTGGATGGGTTCCGGAATCAGCCGTGATAGAATGAGGGAGCAGTCGGTGGTCTGAATGGCCTAATTCTGCCCCCGTATTTGATGGTCTGCAGAGGTCTCTACTAGTAGCGGTGTTATGGAAATTATGCTTACTTTCATCGAGCTGAATATGTTCTCCTTAGAATTCCCCCCTCGCAAACACATTAATTGGAGCGTAGTTGTGTTCTTAAAGCGAACATTTTGCAGCACACCAATAATATCCACCCATAATGGCATCCAACTAATATAATAAAGGTAGTCGAAATGGTTTCAAGATGGCGGCGCAGTGAAAAGTCTGCTTTGCTGAGCTCAACACCTCAACACTGATAATTTCGCATATAAACCTATCCATTTCAACTTTTTTTAAATGCTCAATTGTCGGATTTAATGACATGGACATTGATGAGGTTTTTTTTCTTTTTTTTGAGCTGCTTCAACACCAGGCCATCGAAAGGTACTAAAACGGCGGCCAATATGGTCTGCACAAAGCGCTCGTCCGGGGCTGGGGAGTTAGCTGCTGCTAACTACGCTAACACGTTGGACCCTGCTTTTCGTTAAGTAATTCAGGAAGTTACAGAGAACATATCAAAAATGATGGATGAGAAGCTTGGTCCACTCTCTCTAACACTCCAGAACCACACATTAGAGCTTAAAAATCTTGATACTAGAACGACCGAGGCCGCGGCCGAGTCTCCGCGGTAGAGACGGTAGCTGATCAGGCCCCAAGCCACAGCCGGGCGCTGGAAAAGAAGGTTCAAAGCCTGTCTGACCATATCGATGATCTTGCGAACAGAAGTAGGAGAAAAAAACATACGGATTATCGGTCTACATGAAGGTACAGAAGGCAGACAGCCAGCGAAGTTTTTTGAGTGCTGGCTGCCTAACTTCCTTCATTTGGAAACAATGGCTGGACGCATAAAAGTGGAAAGCTCATTGTACGCTTGCTCCAAAACCGGACCCAGTCCAGCGCCCTCGATATGTCCTCGTGCGGTTCCATAATTTCGGTGATAAGCAAAGAGTGCTGGAGACTTGCGGACACCGCCGGACTGATTCAAGATTTTTTGGCAGCCGTTAGTCGGAAGCGCAAGGAATTCGACCAGGTAAAGAGGCAGCTGAGAGAATCTGGAATGTTGTACCCAGCGGCGCTGAAAATCACCTACAACGGGACAACCAAGATATTCGAATCTCCTGACAAATCTAAAAAAATTTGTGGACACGTTGGACTAAAGAATATACAGTATATTGTGCTTATGGACGATAACGTGCTTCATGGTTGCTTTATTTTCCCTTCTCGTTACTCGATGTTAAGATATCTTATTGGATGGGTAATGCGTTTGTCTTGATTAATACAGCTTGATTATTTGTTTAAATTAGCGGCGCTGCTCCAGCCTGAAGGAGATCAAACACGATGGTAACAAATCGGTGGGTTGATAAATTATGCCCCGATTTTCATTTATGACTATGCTAAATGCCATATTGGCAGTGGGGCAGAATATGGGGTGCTGGAAGATTCAGATATCTCCATTAAGTGTGGGGTAAGTCCTCTTGTTCAGCGCTGATGGCGCTTTGCTTTTTTTATTTACTTATTGCTGCTCAGCTAATCTTAGGTCAGGTTTCTTCTCATCCAGAGTCAATTAATTATTAAAAAGGGTTATGACCAGTGATATATTGAAATTGTGCAATTGGAACATTAAGGGGGAGTCATTCCCCAATCAAGAGAAAGAAAATCATTTTTTCATCATTTAGTACCAGAAGTGGGAGGTGGCCATTTTAATTAGGAAGAACTTACCTTTTAAGTTATTAGACTGCATTCATGATAAGTATGGGAGATTTGCGATTGTTAAGGCTTCAATATATGGAGAGGAATATGGTATTCTCAATGTTTACTGCCCTCTAGCTCATCTCCTCAAATTTCTAACAGATGCTTTTTCCAAACTTACAAGCTGTGCAATACAAAACATTATTGTGGGTGGGGATTTTAATTGTCTCATGGACACATTGATGGACAGAGTGCCTAGTGGTCCCCCATTGCTCTCCTCACAGTCCAAACAAATCACGGACTTATGTGCAGAATTAGTACTTATGGATCTCTGGATTTTGTCACATCTCTCGGACAAAGACTTCACGTTTTTTTTTCTAATCCACACAAGTGTAACACAAGAATAACATTTATCTAACCCCAAAACTCTCTTAGATTTAGTTGTATCCTGCACAATTGGAAATATTGCCTTTTCTGACCATGCAGCAATATATTTAAATATTAAGCCCAAAGATACTTCAGCATGATCTGGACATTGGAAGCTGAAATCTTTCATTATGAAAAATAATAAATTTATAGGCTACTTTACTTCCGAATTCAAAACTTTCCTATCTATTGATTCCAAATCAGCTAGTAGTCCATCGATGCTCTGGGAAACCGTTAAGGCCTATGCAAGAGGATTACTTATCTCCTACTCTGGCGACAACCTGCGGAACAGCGACGCTTAGTGGAAGCAAGTCATGCGCTGCTGAAAATCCATACATTAATAAGCCTTCTGCAGCCAAGTAACAGAATACCACAACCCTATGCTGTACACTAAACTGATTACTTACACATACAGCCAAAAGAAAATTAACATTTGCTAAACAACGATTGTTTGAAAATGGTGAAAAACCAGGTAGGTAATTGACGTATTTAGCTAGAAAGAAATATGCCTCTCAGTCTATTGCTTCAATTAGGGATGGAACAGGAGCATCACTGTTGATTCTAAAATGACTAATATCGTGCTTAAGAATTTTTTGATTCTAAATTGTATCCATCTGAGCAATGTAATGATGGACAATCTAAGATGGAGTCCATTTTCAGAAATTTAGATATCCTAGGCATTTCTTCTGAACAAGAGCCCCTCCTCAATTCTCTGTTATCTGTACATGAGATACAGGAAGCTGTGATACAGCTCCAAAGTGGGAAGGCCCGTGGTCCTGATGGACTCACTAGTGAATTCTATATAGAGCTCACAGGGTTATTATCAGAGCCTATGATGTTCAATCATGCATTTCATTCTGGTCTCCTCCAGCCATCATTGAGAGAAGCTAATATCTCCCTAATTCTTAAGAAAAGAAACAGCCCTGAATATTATCCCTCCTACAGGCCTATTTCATTGTTAAATGTTGACTTTAAAATTTTATCCACAACCTTCGAGTTGCGATTAGACACTGTGTTCCCTTTTATCATAAAAGAGGATCAAACGGGTTTTGTAAAAGACCGTAGATCATCTAACAATATCAGAAGATTACTTAATGTGATTCAGGCATGTCAGCAACAGGCAATGGACGTCTTAGTGGTTTCCTTAGAAGCAGACAAGGGCTTTGATCATGTCGAATGGTCGTATATTTTGTCACTTTGGAACGATTTGGATTGGGCAAAATTTTATGAAGTCGGTGAAGGTTCTTTATAATGACCCTTTGGCTACGATCCACACTAATGGTATTAGGTCGGATAATTTTAGTATTCTGAGGGGTAACCGGCAGGGCTGCTCTTTATCACCACTAGTTTTCACACTAGAGATCGAGCCATTGGCTGAGGCGATTCGGCGAGACCCCAAAAACCTGTTCCAGATATATGAATAAAGCCATTTGAAATTGCATTTTATGTGGATGATTTTCTACTTTTTTACATTTATTTGACAAAATCAAGCAGGATCTTAAGCGATGGAGTACTCTTCCCATTTCTTGGCTTGGCCAAATAAACTTGCTCAAAATGAAAATTCTTCCTCGACTGCTCTACACAATATGAATGATAACAGTCATTTTACCCAACAAGTACTTTAAAAATAAATGGCTGGGTTGTTTCTTTCATCTGGAACAAAAAAAAAGACTCCGTATCAAAATGTCTACGTTCCAGCTTCCCAGTAGTCTTGGGGGTCTGGATTTTCCAGACATCCAAAAATATCAATTAAGTTCTTTTTCACCTTACATGGATGACTGGGGTTGCAGGGACTCCTCCTCAATTTGGAGAGACAAGCTTCACAAGCAAAATGCCCTCTTATTAATTTGATTTTCCTTGATAACTTGAAACTAGAAACATAGAGAACCTACAGCATAACAAAGGCCTTTCGGCCAACAAAGTTGTGCCGAACATCTCACCATCTTAGAAATTACCAGGCTTACCTGTAGCCCTCTATTTTACTAAGCTCCATGTACCTATCTAAAAGTCTCTTAAAAGTCCCTTTCGTCTCCGCCTCCACCACCGTTGTAGGCAGTCCATTCCACGCACTCACCTGTCTGAGTAAAAATCTTCCCGCTGACATCTCCTCTGTACCTACTCCCCAGCATCTTAAATCTCTGTATTCTTGTGGCAACCATTTCAGCCCTGGGCAAAATCCTATGATTGTCCACATGATCAATGCCTCTCATCATCTTATAGGACTCTATCAGGTCACCTCTCATCCTCCGTCGCTTCAAGGAGAAAAGGTCGAGTTCACTCAATCTATTCTTATAAGGCATGCTCCCCAATCCAGGCAACATCCTTGTAAATCTCAACTGCATCCTTTCCATAGCTTTCACATCCTTCCTGTAGTGAGGCGACCAGAGGTGAGCACAATACTCCAAGTGGGGTCTTAACACGGTCCTAGATAACTGCAACATTACCTCTCGGCTCCTAAATTCATTTCCACGATTTATGAAGGCCAGTACACCATACGCCTTCTGAATCACAGAGTCAACCTGCGCAGCTGTTTTGTGCTTCCAATGGACTCAGACCCCAATATTCATCTGATCACCTACAGTGTCAAGAGTCTTACCGTTAATACTATATTCTGCCATTATATTTGAACTACCAAACTGAACCACTTCACACTTTCCGGGGTTGAACTCCATCTGCCACTTCTCAGCCCAGTTTTGCATCCTATCAATCTCCCGCTGTAACCTCTGACAGACCTTCATACTATCTACAACACCTCAAACCTTTGTGTCATCTGCAAACTTACTAACCCATCCCTCCACTTCCTCATCCAGGTTATTTTTAAAAATCAGGAAGAGTAAGGGTCCCAGATCAGATCCTTGAGTCACCCCACTGGTGACCGACCTCCATGTAGAATATCACCACTTTACAGCCCCTCTTTGTCTTCTGTGGGCAAGCTAGTTCTGGATACACAAAGCAATGTTCCCTTGGATACCTTGCCTCTTTACTTCCTCAATAAGCGTTGCATGGGGTACCTTATCAAATGCCTTGCTGAAATCCATATACATTTCATCTATTGCTCTTCCTTCATCAATGTGTATAGTCACATCCTCAAAAAATTGAATCAGGCTCGTAAGGCACGACATGCCCTTGACAAAGCCATGCTGGCTACTCGCAATAATATTATACCTCTCCAAATGTTCATAAATCCTGCTTCTCAGGATATTCTCTATGAACTTACCAACAACTAAGGTAAGACTCACTGGTGTATAATTTCCTGGGCCAGCTCTATGCTCTTTCTTGAATAAGGAACAACATTCGCAATCCTCCAGAACCGCTGCGGTTCCCATTGACGATGCAAAAATCATTGCCAGAAGCTCAGCAATCTCCTCCCTCACCTCCCACAGTAACCTGAAGTACATCTCATCCGTTCCCGGTGACTTATCTAACTTGATGCTTTCCAAAAGCACCAGTACATAACCTTGCTTAAGATTTACATGCTCAAGCTTTTCAGTAAGCAGAAAGTCATCAATACAATCACTCAGATCCTTTTCCATAGTGTTACGTACCCGTGGGTATCTGGTACTTGTCAAGTGACAGTGGTGTTGAAGGACTGAAGGAAGTGGTCTTGTGATGGTGGAGTGACGTCATTTTCCCGCCAGTAGAGGTCATGTGACCGTTTTTTTTTACAGGGTATAAAGGGCGGACCCCTCCCTGTGATGTGGGGGGGGGGGCAGTCCGTGGCTGGATTTGCCAGTTTGACTCCATTCCACTGCGTGTTCCAATATTATGACGCAGTTTAGTTGAAGGATGGAGTTTTATTTAATGCCTAAAGTTTAAAAGGTCATTGCCAGCAGTATCTTTATAATACTGCTAGTTCAAAATCAGTGGAGAGTGAAGATCGGAGTTCGGGAGTTAAAAGATCGAGGAAAGTCGATTTCCACGGTGAAACAGGTTCGACCTTGTTTGATCCTCATTCAGAAGGAAATCGTTGACTGTGCTCGTGTTAATCCGTGCAAATGGTAGCAGAAAGGATTGGGGACAGTGTTGAAAAGGAAAGGTCAGTGCCTTTAAGCCGTTTCATTTTCCGTCTTCGTAAATTCTCGGGGGAAAAGTATGGTTCGACTGGGAACTGCAACAACACGACGTGAAAGAGAATTTAAATCGTCTAAAAAGTCTCTCCTTTAATGGACATATAGGATGAACATAGAAAAATGTGAACTTGCTGAGAAAGAAATTAAATATATGTTAGAGAATAATATTATTACTCCTTCTAGCTCGAATTTGAGTACACCCTGTGTTATGGTGCCATAAACCAGATAGTAGTATTAAGTATTGTACGGACTATAGGAAGGTGAATGCTGTAAGGAAAACAGATGCATATCCAATTCCTAGAGTAGATGATTGTGTAGATAAAGTTGGACCAGCAAAGTTCCGTACAAAGTTTGATTTATTGAAAGGGTATTGGTGTGTTCCACTAATGGAACCAGAGGTAGAGAGATTTCTGCATTTGTAACTGCGTCTGGGCTATGTGAATATAATGTTCTTCCATTTAGGATGAAGAACGCCCCAGGTACTTTACAGAGGATGATTAACTCTGTGATTCAGGGATTGAAAGATACAGATGCTTATATTGATGATGTAGTGTAGGAAATGATACTTGGGAAGCACACATTATTGCGGCGGAGAAATTGCTTGAAAGGCTTTCAAAAGCTAACTGAACTATTAATTTAGCTAAGAGTGAATTCAGACATGCCACTGTGACTTACTTTGGTTATGTTGTGGGACAAGGTAAGGTAGCTCCTGTTCGGGCAAAAGTTCGGGCAATTTTAGAGATTCCCACTCGAACGGGGACAAAACCTCTCAGTAGATTCTTGGGAATGGTAGGATATTATCGAAAATTTTATAAGAATTTTGCTAATGTAGACCTTCCATTAACTAACCTCTTGCAGAAGAATGTGAAGGTAGTGTGGATAGTGCCCTGTCAAGAAGCATTTGAAAAATTGAAAACTATGATATGTCAACAACCTGTGCTTAAGGCACCTGACTTGGAAAAACCTTTTTATTAGCTGTAGATGCTAGTGATGAGGCTGCAGGAGCAGTACTAATGCAAAGAAATGAGGGTGATGAGATTGATCATCCAGAAGCCTACTTTTCTAAGAAATTTAATAAGCATCAAAGAAACTGTTCAACAATTGAGAAGGAATTGTTATCTCTTGTTTTAGCTTTAGAACATTTTGACGTATATGTTGCTACAACTCAAAAACCACTTATTGTTTACACTGATCATAATCCGTTAGTGTTTCTGAGTAAGATGAAAAACAAAAACAGAAGGTTATTAAATTGGAATTTGAGGTTACAAGAGTACAATATTGTGATAACTCATATTAAAGGTAAAGATAATGTGGTTGCTGATTGTCTATCTCGATGTTGAATGTACAATGTAATCTTTTTTGGAGTGTTTTTTTTTGCAATTGTAACACTCCTACTTTATTGTAAGTTGTAAATGTTATATGACGATACTATATATACTGTGTATGCTATAAACTTTATATATTAGTTTTTTTCTTGTAAATAATTGTTGAAATTTTGTTCTGACAGAACAATTATTTTTTGGAGGGAGGTGCTACGTACCCGTGGGTATCTGGTACTTATCAAGTGACAGTGGTGATGAAGCTGTACTGGACTTAAGGTAGTGGTATTGTGATGATGGAGTGGCGTCATTTTCCCGCCAGCAGAAGTCATGTGACAGGTTTTTTTTTACAGGGTATAAAAGGAGGACCCCTTCCTGTTGGGGGGGCGCAATTCGTGGCTGGATTTGCCAGTTTGACTCCATGCCATTGCATGGTCCAATATTATGACGCAGTTTGGTTGAAAGATGGAGTTTTATTTAATGCCTAAAGTTTAAAATGTCATTGCCGTCAGTTTCTTTATAATACTGCCAGTTCAGAATCAGTGGAGAACCAAGATCGGAGTTCGGGAGTTAAAAGATCGAGGAAAGTCGATTTCGACGGTGAAACAGGTTCGAACTTGTTTGATCCTCATTTGAAAGGAATTCGTTGAATGTGCTCGTGTTAATCCCTAAAATGGTAACAGAAAGGATTGGGTACAGTGTTGTAAATGAAAGGTCAGTGCCGTTAAGCCGTTTCATTTTCCATCTCCGTAAATTCTCCAGGGAAAAGTATAGTTCGACTGGGAACCGCAGCAACACGACGTGGAAGAGAATTTAAATCGTCTAAAACGTCTCTCCTTTAATGGACTGTAAGCATTTTGAACTTTTACAGTACTACTTCGAAGAACTGTTTTTGCAACATCGCTTTAAATATTGTTTAAGCTTTATTGCTTTAAGAACTGTTTAAGCTGCCGAACAGCAGCTGACTTCCGGAAATGTTAGTAGCTTGTTTACTTTTGGGGGTTTGTTTTTCACTGTTTAATAAACGTTTTGTTTCATATAAAACCCCTGCCTCACTTATATATTTATTGTTGCTGAATCCGTAACAATAGTGAATATTGAAGTATAGTACTCATTAAGTACCTCTGCTATTTCCTCAGGTTGCATACACACATTCCCACGGTCACACTTGATAGGTCCTAATCTTTCACATCTTATCCTTTGGCTTTTCACATACTTGTAGAAAGCATTGAATTTTCCTTAATCCTGTCCGCCAAGACCTTCTCAAGGCCCTTTCTGGCTCTCCTAATTTCCTTCCTAAGCTCCTTCTATTAGCTTTATAATATTCTAGATCTCTAACATTGCCTAGCTCTCTAAACATTTTGTAAACTTTTCTTTTCTTTTTGACTAGATTTATACAGCCTTTGTGCACCACGATTGCTGTACCCTACCATAACTTTCCTGTCTGATTGGAACGTACCTGTACAGAACTCCACACAAATATCCCCTAAATATTTGTCACATTTCTTCTGTACTTTTGCCTAAGAACATCTAATTTCCTGCTGATTGCCTCAAAATTCCACTTACTACAATTAAACGCTTTTCTAACTTGTCTGTTTCTATCTCTCTCCAATGCTAATGTAAAGGAGACAGAATTATAATCACTATCTCCAATATGCTCTCCCACTGAGAGATCTGACACCTGACCAGGTTCATTTACAAGGCCAAATCAAGTACAGCCACTCGTCGTGTTGGGTTATCTACATATTGTGTCAAGAAACCTTCTTGAACACACATACCAAACTCCACCCCATCTAAACACTTTGCTCTAGGGAGATGCCAATCGATATTTGGGAAAAGAAATTCTCCCATAACGATAACTCTCTTATTATTAGTCCTTTCCAGGATCTGTTTCCCCATCTGCTCCTCGATATCCCTGTTACTATTGGGCAGCCAATTAAAAAAAAATACTCAGTAAAATTATTGACCCCTTCATGTTCCTAACCTCCAGCCACAGAGACTCCGTAGACAATCGCTAACTAATTAAGGAATATTGTCCAAATCCAAAAACAATTAATACAGTCAGGGCTTGGCGACCGGTGCGACAAATTGAGGGCAAAGCACCGAAAATATCAGCACTCCAATAACCGGCAGTCCAGATTTTCTGCTTGTCATAATGGATTCTGGATTTAAACTTTGTATTTCTAAAGGTATTTCCCCTCTGGTAGATTTGTTTGATGAAGGAACAATGATGTATTTTAGTCAAATAGTACAGAAATCTAACATACCCAACAAAGATCTTTTTCGGTTCTTTCAGATAAGAGATTATATATAGAAAATAAAAAATTTTGTTAACTGACTTTCAAAATTGTGACATAGAAAATAGGGTGTTATGTTCTAAGGGAGAAGTCTCCATTAGTACTTTTTACAGCACTTGAGGGAATGTTCTTGTGGAGAGGCTGAGCAGCTGGGAAGGGTTTGGGAGGAAGAGCTGGGAGTAGAAATTACAGCAGAAACATGGGAAGACATCTATGATAATGCAAAGAAAATTTTCAGTTTGTAATAGAACTAATGCATGGCAATTTAAAATTCTGCATAGAGCCATCTCACTCCAGATCCTCTCCTGAAAGTTGAGACTGGAGCTTTTCAAATGTGATCTAAATGTGCAGTAAATGCTAGAACTTTCACCCACTGTTTTTGGACTTGTCCCAAGCTTCAGAATACTGGAGTGCTATTTTGGGTGAAATGGGAAAGATTCTGAAGATGGAGTTTGAAGTAGACGCAGTGTCTTTTCTGTTAGGCTTATTAGTTGTGTTATTAAAGCACGTCAGAAAAAACTTTTTAACATCCTGACTTTTTGTACAAGGAAGAACATTTTACTCTGTTGGATATCCGATCAGTCTCCTGGACTTTCTTGGTGGCGTAAATTAATTATGGATTACATTCCTTTGGACATTTCCACATGTATGCTACACTCAAAAACAGTTTTCATAAAAAATTGCAACCTGTTTTTCTGCAGTATGTGGATATCAACCTGTCTGCCATACTAATAAAGGTTTTCGTATGGGATGTTGTGGTGGCGTCTGTATTTTGATGGAAATGTTCTTATAGCTGATCTCTGTGAAGGGAAGAAATGTAAATTTATCTGGAAATTGAAAGTTTTGTCTGAAATACTGAACAAAAAATAAAATAAAATAAAATAAAGGCCGACGAAGTATGGTCAAAAAAACAAATTATGGGTTCTATAAGTTCCAAAGAAAAGAAAACATGGGGACTGTGGCAGGAGAAAGCCCACTGCAGATGCACGAAATATTAATTTTATAAGGGGCGGTGAAAATAAAATGCAAGGAGCACTAAAACAACGGTCTTATTATAACATTTAATGATTTATCTCAGTGAAAGCTGATATAGGTATCTATTTAAAAAAAAAAACACAGTATATTACTTAGAAAGAGTTTGCGTTTTCAAAGAGGAACACAATTACCCTGACAGAAATCTTAAAATCATAGGCCTCAGAAATAGAAGATGTAATTGAAACTAGTGATGTTTTTAAGTCAAATATCCCCTGCACCACCTCTAACATAATATTCTGACATAATAGCCGACCTTCACATTTATCGCTTCTTCTACTTCTTGCCGAAGATCTAGCTTTGGTACTTTCTGCATATTTCTACTTTTTTTCTCCTACTGAATGTATCTCCTCATACTTCAGCTTTACCTCGTCTCCACTTGTACAGCCCCATTGAACCTTAATTGGAAACATATTGAATGATCTCCACCTTGCAAGGAGGATTCAATTCCGTGAATTTAACAGCGACTTGGACGTTTAAATTTTGATTATTTTATCTTGGGAATGCTCTTTGATGGCAGTATCCATTTCCAGACACCGTTGAGAAAATGGTAGAAAGTCAGTTAGTGAAACTGCAACAGCAACGCGAGCAGAATTATCAAGAAGCAGTTAAAATTAAGACTTGTAAAAAAAAGTTTTCAATATTGCAACAAGCAAAGTAGAGGTAAAAATAAAAGGTCTTGAATGCAAGGAGAAAAGTCGTGTTTAATTTCAGCAAAAAGCAGTCTGGACGCAATTGGCCTTAGAGAAATAATTGATATAAAGTTTAGGTCTCAAATGATAAACTTTATGAAAGGGTGTGGGGAGACCTGGAGAGTGAAAAGTTCAACATTAACTTTTCTAAAGATAGAAATAAGAGAAGAATGATGCTTTCTCATCAATTATGTCTGAGAGACAAAATATCTGTTTTGACTTTTTTGCAGCAGGCGATTCGAGGGCAGAACAAGTAGAGTGGACAATTTACAGAGGTATTACTTAGTTGAGGTTTCAGATACAGGGAACAATGAGCAATTTGTACACATTATCAACGAACACAGGGATTGTTAAAATTAATATTACAGATCGTAAAGCACCCAATCTGCGGACACTTCCAATGAACCAACTTACACTGGGCAAAGAGACAACGGGAATTCTCATTGGTTTCACTGCTAGCATTTCGGCGTTAGGCAATCGTCAATGCCAGTGACACCAGGGAATGGGCAAATTATCAGTACCATGGGGTACTTTAAGTATAGATTTTGTTGTCCCAGGAAACTAGTGAATCAGATTAACTGAAGTCTCCATTGCTGTACAGCACCAATGACCCCAGTTGATAGCGCACTATCGATAATCCGAGGCTTTACTGGCAGGGAGTCAATGATCCCGTGATATAGGTTTCAAAGTCAGAGCAGGGACTATTGAAATTATAAAGACATATCCATATGCCGGTGGGTAGATGATGGAGTTCACCATTATTGGTACTGTTCGCTACTTGTTATTCTGTGAGGCATCAGGAACATGACTGTTAATTATATGTTTCCGCATGCTTGGGATTTCTCAGTACAGGATTCACATTCAGGATTTCTCAGTACACATTCAGGATGTTGTAAGTTCAATAACAGAGTCCCAGCTCACCTAAGGGGTTGTTTTATTAATCTTCTGAAGTACAGAGGTAACTGGATATTTCACCGCATTCTTCAACTGTTCCCGGAACTTTGTCTGAGTTGCCGCATAAATAAACGTGTTCGTACAACAACTAATATTGCTCAGCAGAAATCCGGCCTCGTGAAATATAAGTTCCGAGTCGTTCCACTCTCCTCCGGTACCGGTGAGCTGATAATAGGCGAATTCTACAACAAAGGTCAGCCACAGGAATATAAAGCTACCCGAAACGGTAAAAAGTAGAACGATAGATCTCCTTCTGTTCTCAATTTCCGGATCTCGACGCATTCCTTCCTTCCTCTGACCCTTCAAGCACTTACGGACTCGACTGGCTACGAAAACGTGCCTGACTGTCAGGGCGTTAAGCGGCAAAACAACCGCGAAGGGGAGCAACGGACTTAAACACGCATCAAACCAGTCAAATACCACCCACCCAGGTTCAGTGTAATAACTTGATTTCGTCACACAAAACCACGGTACATTGTCAATAATCTCTCTGTGTTCACGTGAAAAGTAAAATGGGATGTTTTTCAGACAAATCAGAGTGCCCGTTGTTGACAGAACAATGGCTGCAGTTCTCTCTGTGCAATATTTTGTTCTCAGCTTCTGGCAACAAATGACAACAAATCAATCAAAGGTGAAGGTTACGGTGAACCAGACAGAACACTCTACAGCTATATATGTTAATGCAAGATTCGTACGGCAAACAATTGTGATGTCCAGGAAACACATTGGAAAATAATGATCATTGATCTTGCGAAAAATAACTTCTGTGGTAATGAGCAACAGATCCGCCACTGCCATGGCCACCAGATAGCGAGTGGTGCATTTGGAGAGGCCGCACTTGCCTCGGGACAGGATGAAAATCGCCACTAAGTTCACTGCAGAAAGAGAAAAGGTACATCGAACATGGAACAAGCATTTCTCCGAAACGGAGCAAAGGGTCGATTAGTGTTGTCAAAGTTGGTGCATTTGTGGCAATTTCAGAAATCACTAGTACAGCATTAACGTTTCGCACTCTCCTTCCTTTCTGAGAGAAACTGAGATATAGCCAGCTTGCTTATATGGTATCCAGCCTCTAGAAAGCGGGACTGGGGTATGAACAGATGCAGAGAATTTAATAAATCATTGATCTCTACGCTTTTTTCATTCCCAGAAGCTCTTGACCTTGCAGATAGAAGTGGATCTGCGTCTTCTAGTCCACAGATGAAAACGTGCGGGCACAGCAAAAATTTGAAAAAGATTTTGAAATGTTCATTTTATAGCCAGGCCAAATGAAATTCCCTTGGTTTGTGAATCTTTGTGATCTTACAACTTGTGCTTCCTTTTATTATGTTAGTAACCAGGAGTCTTCGCCGTGGGAGACAGTTATAAGAAGACCCAATAGTGACAGCAATTCAAGTTGCCATTTTTTAATCACTGCTCTCTTTTATTGCATTCAGTCAATCGACAGTGACAACTAGAAAAGGTTAGCTATTTTAAATAGCTGGGTACTACCCTGTCAGATGATCTGAACTCGACTTAGCACGCAACTGTAATTGTGAAGAAAGCACTGAAACGCCTCCACTTCCTTCAGAGTCTGCAGATGTTCGGCATATCCTTTAAAACTTTAACAAACTTCTATAGATGTGTGGTAGCGAGTATATTAACTGGCTGCATCTCAGACTGGGGTGGGAACACCAATGCCCTTGAACGGAAAATCTTACATAAATTAAAGGGTACGGCCCAGTTCATGATGGGTATTATGCTGACAGAAAATGTATTCTGACAATACAATTACTTTGAACTTGGAACATTTCATGTTAACCAAAGAATGGTACACTTTTACAACTTTTATGTGACTTCCGTCTCTGTGGACCTTCCATTTGTATCTGCATTAACTTTGCTTATTGATTTCCTAATTAGACCTCCATCAGGATTCTTTTCAAAATCCAGAGTATGTCGTGCATCATTGTTCCCTATTGTTTCCTATCTAATATTCATCATGAGTAATTTTAGCAGACGAGGGGAGTTTCTTTGGATGTGTCTGATAATTTGTGGATTTGGTTACTCACAGCAGTGTTACCAATGCCCTTAGAGATACGACATCTGAAGAGGAAAGAGGGATTGAATAAAATTGGCGGAAGCATTTAAGAATGTTATCTGGCCAATGAGTGAAATGGCAGCACAATATATTCCATTAATTTTAATCAATGAAATATCCATAATATTACCTCATCTTGTGTTTTTTTTGTATTTCTTTTAAGAGAAGAGGACATGGGTACAATCCATCGAGACATGAATTTCTGGTCTGAATTTCGAAGCTCGTGCATTCTGGTTTCCCTGTTTCTTTGTCGAATAATCAGTCTGTCACGGCTCCCATTCATTCATTTTCCAGATAGTTTTGATTTGCATATTATCCTAATTGCCACCCCTGTTAACCATCTCACAAACATCCAGCACAAACACCCTAAATGCAGCTTAACAAACCCTCTTTCCCGTTCCGACGAAGAGTGAGAAACATCAATGATGCTTTTCTTCTCACAGATGCTAACGAGCATGCTGAATATTTCCTAATGCTTTAGGCTTGTTTTAATAACGGATATTAACCGCCAATGACTACAATTCTATCTCACAAAGAGTGTCATTACTAAACACGGCTTGTTCAAACTATATATACATTCCACGTAGACAAGGCTAATCCGTATCACCTTAGTATGATACCCTCGGTCTTGAAGACTAGGAAACATGCGGAATCCTCTGATAATTTCTCACCCCAAACAATTTTCCAATATCATATTGTACCGATGATATATTTCGGTTGAACAATTATAAAACCAGAAGACTCATTTTCCTGAGGGCATACTCATCAAAGCTACAGAAAAGTAACTATAACAGAATCAATGAAAGATCAAACTAGGAAATTATATGCCGACCTATACGCCCATATAGTTTAACGAATTAAAGGAAAGAGTGCAGAAGATAGCAAACTGAGGAAATGCAACTATAAATAAACAGCAATAAATAACGAGAATATGAAATAACAATATAAAGCGTCCAAGTGAGACCATCTTGAACCTAGTGGTACGAGGCTTGAGGAACTTGTACCTTCTACCTGATGGCAGCAGGGAGCAAAGATCATGCTCTGGATGGTGGGTGATCGCCAATGATAGATGCTGTTTTCCTGCAACAATGTTTCAATGGTTGGGAAGCTTTGGCGTTCATATAATTGGCCGAATCCACAACATTTTGTAGGATTTTCCGTTCAAGGGCATTGGTGTTTGCATGCCAACCTCTTATGCAGCCAGTCAATAAAGCCTCTTCACCACACATCTATAGAAGTGTGTCAAAGTTTTAGACGATGTACCGAATATCGTCAGGCTCCAAAGGAAGTATAGGCATTGCAGTGCTTTCCTCACAATTAACCGTTCGCGCTAGGTCGAGGACAGATCGTCTGAAATGGTGCTAGCCAAATATTTAAACTTGCTAAGCTTTTCTAGCAAATATTGTGTTGATTTGACTGAATGCAATAAAAGTAGTGATTAAATACTTTCAATTTGAATTGCTGTCCCCATCGAATCTTCGTATAACAAACAGTCTGCAAGGCGACTACATCTGGTTTCGGACATAATCAAAGGAAACCACAAGTTATAAAATCAGGGAGACTCATAAACCCAAGGGAATTTAATTGGCCCTTGTTATGAAAATCAACGTTTTAGCATCTTTATTGGTTTTATTGCTGTACCCGTACGCAGATTAATTTTACTCTAACGTTTACCATTGTCATTTATCTCAATACCTGTCTTTCCAACTTTTGTTACAATAACTTACCAATTATTTACGTTCTTACACTTCTGCAGTCTCGACATTCCTCCATTTTACAATACCTCTGAGCCCTTTCGCATCTTCCTCAGAATTCTTAACTACTGGCTTCATGTCATCAGCAAATATACTAATATTACATAGCTCACGACATCTCTATTACAGTTCAGTTGTTCCACCGTGAAAAATAATCAGTTGTTCTCTCTGCTTCATTAGTTTTCAATCGATACCAGTACACTCTAGCATCCGACACGATGTCCGTATATTGTGCACGCTAAGCTATTCAGTTGTAATCTGCAGAGCTGATTTGAATAGCCAATGTCAACATCGAATATTCCATATTTTACAAGACGCAACCTCAAAGATTTCCATATCATTTAATGTAAAATTAAAGTAAAATAATTTAAAGTAAAATTGGATAGGTATATGGACAGGAAAGGAATGAGGGTTATGGGCTGAGTACGGGTCCGTGGGACTAGGTGAGAATAAGCGTTCGGCACGGACTAGAATAGCCGAGATGGGCTACTTCCGTGCTGTAATTGTTATATGGTTATATGGTTAGATGGTTATAAGATATTTTTAAACACGGCTTCAAGTTCTTAAATCATTGTCGACTTTGCCTACTATACTTGATACTTTCTAAATCAATACTTTTAAATTGCAGTTTTTTTTTAATGGACTCTGAAACCTTTACTCATGCAGACATACGGTTAAATGTCTTATTGTTCTAAATTTTCTCGCGGCCTCTTGTATCGATCGCTAGCTTGCAATTGCTTCCTTCCTCTAAAAGTTGTGATGCATCCGATGTGTAGAAAAATCTCCACAACATACGGTAACTTGAAGAAGTATGTGATGCGTCTGCACTTTCCATAGCTGCATGGTAACGTACCGACACTTTCAGAACATAATGTTTTTGCTATTGTATTCCTGCCTAATACAAGTTCCAACACAAGTTATCTTTATATTTCGACTAACTTACCAGGAACGCCTATGACAGCAATGATCACATACAATATTTTCTCGACAGCGTAGTACTTTGTCAACATTTTCCAGATGAACAATAACAGTCACTGTAGGTAGATAATCGGAAAAATGTTTTTTCTAAGGTATATATTTCCAAAGGTTTTTTATACTTTTCCTCAGGTCCCAAGTGTCAATGGGATGAAAGTGAACTAAAAATAGGGATTGTAAAGTGTGAACAGATTACGACAACTGAAAACCATTGCTCTTTGACAAGTTGTGTTGGTTCGGGGTTTGAATGAGAAACACCAAATACTGGAAAATGGGATTGAAACAATGGTTGGATTTTCAGAGTGGCGTTCTGCAAGAAAGGTGGTTCGATTTTCAGCATCGAACTGTCTCTTTACTTCAAATTGGCCACCTTATATCGTACAATCAGCTCATCTAACAAAGTTCTTAAAGCCGAGTCCCGCCCGAGCCAGACAACTCCCTTGCCCGTAAGTGAAATTTATATCCACGGACTAAGAAAAGTAGTTCATCACTTCAAATTAGCACGCTTTGGGAAAGTGATAAATCATCCAATCTGATAAATCACCAAACTTCGTGCAACCATTGAGACTAATACAGCCTTCAAACTATTATAGCATTTCAATCGTAACGTATATATAGAATAGAGTTCAGAGAACGTGGCATACAGAATAGTACCGCCCTCGAACAGGTCCTTCAGTCACGGATTCCGTGCTGACCATGATGACAACCCAAACTATTTGCATCTAACGGTACACATGCCTGTATAAATATATCTTAAGCAATGCCATGATATGTATTTCCCGGGAGCACTTTCTTGGTATTTAACACCTGTGTAGACCTCACCTTAAAGCTTAGACCTCCAGTAATGGAAATTTCCACCTTGTGAAAAAGACTATCAATTTAACGCTCAGATACTGAAAACTATCAGGAAACAATTCACGACTGTACAACTTGACCTTACAGTTCTTACTCTTTAATTCAGGCTTCATTCCGGTGCATCTGTTCTTCAGCCTGTTCTTTGTGTTCCATAAGTAGACACAGTACTTCAAACTAGAAAACACCAATATATTACGCTTCTACAGCGTGATTTCTCCACATTTCTACTCAGTACAAAAATGAATTGAGGCAAGCATTAAACTCCGTTTACATGATCTCTAAAACTGGTTTGTTTGCTCAGGGCAGCTCTCCTCTACGCCGTGCATACATATTTATTCGCATGCATCAGAACCTCTGGCATTTTGTTCTTTATTTTAAGGGGGAACATCATCTGATGAAAATTGCACAGGCATTCTACATTTAGGAAATGGCAGCTGATTTAATACTGTCAGATGCACCAAGGCACAGGGAAATGCTTTTGTTTATATTCCATTCTGAATGTGTATTCCATACACACATAGAGGCAATACAAAAGCAAAATAATAACTGAATGCAGGACATAATGTTATTTTAACTGGGAATGCGCAGTCTAAGTGGACAAATATGGAACAGGACCATTGTGATTGAGAGATCATTAGCTCAACTTTACCCTATAAGATAGTTTTTCCAGAAGGCTTGTGCCTGTGTGTTTGTGTGTTCGTGCGGGGGTGGTGGGGTAGTGGCCAGCGTTTATCTGTCTAACTACTCTGCACATGGAATCTCTGTGATACTATATAATTGGAGCAACAATTATAATCTATTTTAGTAAAATACAACTGACTGCTTGTTTCCTGATAGTTTGTGGTTCATTCACGTTAACTTGAACTGATTAGCGCCCATGGGCACATGTGTTCTTTGAACATCAAAACGCTTCAGAACATCACTTGTCAACAATATGCAGATTATTTTCTAGTAAAATGGATGCCCTCATATTTTACCTTACTGCCTTCTCCTTTGCAATTTAGGGAACCTAAATTTACTTCCCTTAAGTCGTGGGTTATTCCCACTGCCATGCTGACACACCTATTTGTATGGATGTCAAAAGTGGGCATACTGTATTTTTGCCATTTCGGGAGAAAAATAAGTGAACACCTGTGACACGACTGTAATCTACTCAATTTGCCGCCAGTAACCCGAAAAGAAGTCAACCCATTCATGTATTTCTACATTGAGGAATATTTAATTCCACTGATGTGATTATCACTCTAAATTATTTTAATTACCTCATGTGTAGCTCACTGTCCAATACATATCAAAATCCAAATATAGATACTCTACGTATGTTGCAATTACATTCAACGACGACAGATTTGCTTAAGGCAGTTTCTTTCATGAATTCACGCTGACGGCTAGCGGATTACAACACAGCGAACCACGACTTGCTGTCGTTTCTTCGGTTTCTTTCTAAAGAAACCGAGTTAGTCCTGCCTCCACTCAAACTTTGAGTTGAAGGTGGATGTATGAGAATCTGTAACGGGAAAATAAAAACCAGATTTCAAGTCAGATATTTTTTCCATCCCAACCACAAAAGAAAGGTGAAAGTATAAATTGAATTTGCAGAGAAATTAGCTCCGATGATAGATGGAGTATACGGAATAGTTTTGAGACAGATTGAAGACTATTCTGCTTTGATGTCCGTGACATGCCTTGCCAGTATCCGGACTGCGGAACACACACAGAAAGTCAGGCTACACAAACAAAGAACAAGGAACCGAACCATCCTAATAAATCGTCAATTTGCAGCAGAAACGGTCAGCGGTAATGCCGATATCAAACTTATATTCTTCAGTTGGAACGATTAGAAGAAGTGGAGTAGAGGTTGTGAATGATATGAATTTTCAAATTCCAAAATGGTTTCAGTAAATTCGTGATTCCGAGCTTATAAGCTTAAGTATATATACACTGTCATAATCTTCTCCATTACAAGAGTGCGAATACAGACGCTGTTTTCTAAAGAACCCGGAGAAGTATTCCCACAATTCTAGAATAATTACCTGCCAGTACCTGAACCAACCAAATACGCAACTGAGGAGTACTGGAAGAGTATATGCGAACAAGAAACATCACATAGCACCTTTTCCCAATGGCAAAAGTTCCTACAAGCAAGCCTCTGCAAAATTCCTGATGTCACCATTGCAGCAGATGATTTCCAGCAAGGGGTAGCAAGTACGAAGAACTGGACATCACCAAGGCCTGACATGATCGATGCCTATTGGCAGACGAAACTAATAGCATTACACGCACGGCTGGGATCTCAACAGAAACAATTACTCAGAACAGGCTCCTTCCATGACTGCTATCTTTCTATATACATATAGATAGACCAATAGGTAGATCGATAAACAGGATAAAGGAAACACTACGGTATAAATCTTACTGTTCTGGTGACATGAACTCGGTTGGATCTGGATCTTCATTGCTCTCACACTGTGTGGGATAAAGCTGTTACGCAGCCAGCCAGACCTGATGTTTATCTGCGTCTGTCTTGACGGCAGTGGATCAAAGTGATTGTGGTATGTGTGGTAGGGTTCATTAGCAATGTTCGCCTGCAATGCTCACAATAAATGTCAAAAACTGGGCGAAGAGAAACACTGATGATCCTGCACGTCTCAGGGTCACGCAGCTCTCGTACGACACAACATTGCAGACAGATAGGACAGTCTCCATCGTGCTGTTGTAGAACGTTATTACAATGGAGACAGAGAGCATTGCACATCTCAAGACTTGCAGAAGCTTGTGTGCCTTCTTGAACAATGAAAGAGAGTCCGATGTTCAGGTTAGATCGACCGTTATGTCTACATGATTGAAGTTCGTGCTTTTCACTCTTTCCACAGCAAAAACAACGGACAGATGTCCACCGCTGAATTCCTGAATTCCACAATCATCTCTTTTGCTATGACTACGTTGAGATTCAGATTGTTGTTCGCTCATCTTTTGACAAGCCCCTCTACCATGTATCACTGTTGCGGCCTCACTTGGAGTATTACAGGTTTCGGCCCCTTATCGTTTCCATCGCTTATGGAAACGATGCCAGGAGTGTGTGGCTTGACATATGAAGTGCGTTGCTAGCTCTAGACCTTCACACGTACTCACTAGATTTCAGACGAATGAGGGGTACCTCAATGAAACATATCAAATGGTGAAAGACCATGATATAATGGATGTGGAGAGGATGTTTCCAATGGTGGGAGAGTCTAAGACCAGAGGACGCTGCGTCTGAATAAAGGGGCGTCCTTTTAGAACGGAGGTACAGAGGAATTTCTTTGGCCAGGGAGTGGTATATCTGTGCAATTATTTGCCACATGCATCCGTAAAGAGAAAGTCTTTATATAGATTTAAGTCAGAAGTTGATAGCTTCTTGATTGGTCAGGCCATGAAGAAGAAAGGAAGAAATTCGGGCTGAGAGAAAATTTGACCAGCCATGATGAAATAGTGGAGCAGACGCTCATCGGTCAAATGTCTTAATTTCGTTCCTATATCTTCTGGTCTTATGGTCATATGGTCTCCCTGTATGCCGGGTCATCACAGATGCTGATGAGCTCAACCACTGTAGTCATTGGCGAACGTGATGATAGGTTTTGAGGTGGATCTGACAGTATGTTTGCCATTGGTATTGACATAGTGATCTGTTTCTTCATGCCGATTATAGATGAGGCACGAAGAGTAATGCCAAAGTTTCCATAATGACGTCTGGTCAAGAAATCCGGCCAATCGGATATGTGAAACGTTGTTACAATGCAGACAGGGAGTATTGCACACCTTAATCTCCTCAGGACGTCTAAACACTAGTGTATCTTCTTGAACAATGAGAAGGTGTTTTCGGTCCAGCTTAAACTGTCCGTTATGTGCACACAATGGAAATTCGTATTGTTCACTCTCCACGGTAAAGCATCAGAGAGAGGTCGACCTCTACATTCCTGATGTCCACAATCATCTACTTTATTATGACCATGTTGAGACTCAGATTGTCGTACTGGCATCATTTGTCAACCTTCTCTACTTCCTTGCACTGGTGAGGCCTCACTTGGGGTATTGTGAGCAGGTTTGCGCCCCTTATCTCTGAAAGGATGTCCTGAAACTGAAGGGTTATCCGGCCAATTAAATCCTGCTACCAAGAGCAGTTTACTTTAAACTTTGAACTTTGATTCTGAAACTTTGGGGAACATTGACTGTGCACTTTAGCCATATAGTATATGTCCTTCATAATTAGATATACTTCTGTAAGATCACCACGTTCCAATGAAAATGTCTCCAGCATTTTCAGTCTTTCTCTATAAAACAAGTCGCCACTAATTCCTCATAAATCAGCTTTGTACTCGTTACAGACTTTCCCAGAGCAAACTGGCCAAAACTGAACACAATATTCTAAGTGATGCCTCAACAGCGTCTAATACAATAAAAATAATATTAAAACTTGTTTACTCAGTGCCCTGACTGATGAAGCGCCAAGGGCCAAACACCATCATCATTGTCCTGCCTACCTGCAACCTCACGCTCAAGAAATCACATACTTCTACTCACAACGTCCTTTGTTATCACACTATCTCCAGCCAACTGGTCATTATGAATGTGACCCTGTGACTCTGATTTGCCTTTCAAAATGTTCGCACTTATCCGATATAAGCTCCATTTGCTGTTCCTCGCGGCACTTACCCTGATAATGAACGTCTCTTTATACACCCTGATGACCACGTTCGCTCCTAGCAACGTCTGCTATTTCAGCATCATCAGAAAACTTACTGGCCATTCCATGTGCATTCCCGTCCAGATCTCTGATTAAGTTGACAAGTAGCACAGACGGCGGGGGAACACCGCTAGTCACGGACCTCCAGTCGAAAAAATAAACTTCCACTACAGTATTACCTTTGCTTCATACCACGAAGCTACTTCTACATTGATATTTATATTTCTGATTGGATACTTTCCAATCTAATTTTTCAGTGTGGCCAACAATGTGGAATCCTATCAGAGAATTAAATAAAGTCCGCTTAGACTGCATCTAAAATTCTGCACTCGCCAAAAGACTTGCTTATTTTTTTCGAAAGAATCAATGGAATTTATGAGATATTACCCCCCACTAGTAGAGCCACACTGACAATCCCCTGTCAACTCATGTGTTTCCAAATACTTTTGTATCTTACTCTAAATCCCCTCTATTATTTTGTCGACTGCTCATCATAATACCATGATATATAGGGGCAGATTTAGACCATTTGGCCCATTCAGTCTGCTTCGCAATTTCATCACGGCTGATCAAATTTTTCTTTCAGCCTGCCTCTCCTGCCGTCTCCCTACATTCCTTCATGCCCTGACCAATCAAGAATCCATCAACGGCTGCCTTAAATAAACAAGAATACTTGGTCTCCACAGATGCCCGTGGCAAGGTATTCCATTGATTCATAACTCTCTAGCTGGAGAAATCCCCCCTCATCTCTGTTCAGAAAGGACGCCCCGATATTCTGAGGCTGTGTCCTCTGGTCTTAGACGCTTTCACCACATGAACCATCATCTCCGTATCTACTCTATATAAAGGTTGATGCCTTGATAAAGGTTTTTCACCATTTGACAGGTTTCAATTAAGTCATCAATTATTCTCCTTCTTGCCTACCCGTTCGATTAAATGTGTATCCTTGGACATTAAGCTCCCAGCTACAATCTACTTGAGCCATGATTCTGTGATGCCTACAGCACCAGACCTGGCAATCTGCAACTGTGCTGCAAGTTCATTTATCTTATTCCGTATACTGTGCACATTCGGATACAACAGCCCCAGTTCTCTACTCGCCCTTTTCAATTTTTCCCACATCTTATGTTGCAAGTCATCCTGTTCACTGCTCTTTTGCCTGATGAACATCGTCTCCTCACTAAACATTATCAAAGTTTGTAAACAAGCTACCTCATCTTGACCACTATTATCTGTCTTTCCTCCGATACTACTTCCATTGAAAATTTGTCAGCTTAGGACACCAGTCGCTCAGCCTTTTGATTCTTAACTTTGTCCGAGGTCATACCAACATCTGAGTCCACAACAACTCGTCTAATTGTTCTGGAGCTCTGCTTCCCATTCCGATGCAGCACTAGTTTAAATACCACCATACAGCATTAACAAACCTTCCAGCTTGCATGTTTGTTCATGTCCAGTTCAGCTGCAGACCCTCTCTTCTGTACGTATCCCTCCTTCCCTGGAAGAGAACCCAATAGTCCAAAATTCTTAATCCCTCTCTCCTGCACCGACTCCTTAGCTACGTAGTAAACTCTATAATCTTCCTAGTTCTAGCCTCACTAGCACGTAGCACTGGGACCAATCCTGAGATCAAAACCATGGAGGCCCTTACATTATCTTACATCTACCTCCCTGATCTCCCTCTACAGAAACACTTCACTCGTCCTAATCATGTCATTGGTACCTACATGGAGCAGGACCTATGGCTGTTCATCCACTCATTGAAGAATGCTGAGGACCCAGTCGGATATATCCCGGACTCTGGTATGAGGGAGGCAACAATAAACCTGTCCACTCCCCTGACTAACAAATCCCCTATCACCACAGCATGCCTCTTCTCCCCCTTCCTTTCTGAGTCTCGGAGGCAGACTCAGAGCAAGAGACCCGACTAATGTGTCTGTTCACTGTTAGGTCACCAGGCCTGCCAACCTCCCGACAGTATCCAAAGTAATTTATCTGTTGTCGTGGGTCATTGACACACAGGTACTCTGCACTGGTTTTCTATGTTCTGCACCTTGGGTGTAACTACGTCTCAGAAAGTCCCCTCTGTCACCCTTTCTGCCTCCCGAATGATCCGGAGTTTATCCAGTTCCACCTCGAACACATCAATGCGGTCTTCTCGAAGCGTTAGTTGGATGCGTTTCTCGCAGATGTAGCCAGCAGGGACACTGAAAGTTATCCAGCCTTCCCACATCCCTCAAGCGTGGCATTTCACTATCCTGCCTGTCATTCCAACTGTCCATAGTTGAGCAGACCTAAAGAGAAGGAAAAAACCTATTAGACCTACTGGCTTAGAGTGGACAGGTTTTATTTTTTGCTGCCCTTCCTCAATAAAGGCACAATATTTTTTTAAGATACTAGTCCTCCAGCACTCAAATTGTTGCTAATGATAATACGTATTTCTCAGCCAAACTTCCGGAAATATCTTTACTAGCTCTTTGACGTATTCTTCGTTGTACATATTCAGACCATAGGATTTGTCATACACCTTTGGTCTCCCATATGCCTTCGTTCCATAACACTAATGAATGACTTACCATTCACTGTCTGAGTCTTATCCTTCTTTGAATATGCAAAATGCATCAGCTCAAGATTATTTATGTTGAAACCTATTTGCCATGACCAGTCTTGCAATGATTTCAAATGCAACGAATGCAGTTCATTGTAACAGGCTTCACTATCAATAATAGTATTATTATTAATTTACCATAATTTAGTATTAGCAAACTTACTAAACATGCCATGTACATTCCTACTCAAATCATTTTCTTATATAGCACTGGGGTATTCATCAGCACATGACCTCCTATATATAAAAGCACGCTGACTATTCCTGATCATTCTACAGATAAAAGATCTCGCACCTCAGAATTCCTTCCAGTAAACTCCCTACGAATGAAGTCACGCTCATCAACTTGTATTACCCTCGTCCGTCCATACTAAGCTTCTTTAACAATAAAATATTAGCCTCTTTCCAGTCACCTGGAACTTCGTTCGCTTAAAGCAGTAACACAGGTACGTAAAATGGCAAGAAAATATAAATTATAAATAAATCAAATATGAGTAAGAATCTAAGTGAGGCTCCATGGTAGCCTTGCGTTTAGCACGACGCTATTAGAGCACGGGGCATCGATGTTCGCTGCCGACTGTAAGGAGTTCATATGCTTTCCCCGTCATCGGACGTATCGGATTCCTACCTCAGTCCAAAGTCCTACAGGTTAGTTGTCATGATCTCGAATGAACAAAGGCAGGCATCAAAGTTTTCGTGCTCCAGTTCTCCGGAGTCTGGGTAGCTGACGCTGTCCCTTTAACACACAGACCGGCAATAATTGCTTGCCACATTCCTTTAGAGAAAGTCTGTATTTAATGTCGTCGTACTGAGTACAGTATTCAATCATTAGAGTTCCATTTCTAGAACTACTGTCTGTGATTTCGCCTTTGGAGTTCATCGGGGTCGCCCGGTTTATTTGGAGTGTTACTCCCCGTTTGGACTCACCATCATGTATAGCTTTCTCCTGACAATGAGATTGTGCAATCATGAAACCAGAATTTTATGACTGTCAGCAAACTGCATTAGCCTACCAGTGAACAACATTCGGCAGATAAGACAAACGCTCTGGAGATTATCACCAGTTTCCATAAACTCTCCAACTCCAGTAGGCAGGTTCCGAGTTCGGCCGGGACGGCTGCCCTATCTGGGCTTGTTCAAGCTTATGACTTCGTCAATATTCGAGAGGTATCGCAGCACCTCCGATAAGGCGGCATCTCCGAAGTATGCTGAGGATTCGTGTTGCAATAGTATTTTGTCTTAGAGTTACAGCCACATCTAAATTACTATGTGAACGCAGTAGGCAAGCCTAAAACGTCTCACTCCTTACTGGAGGTGACTTTGCCTGGGCCACCGCACTCTGGGGAATGATTCAGCTGTCTATGCCAGTGCAGACGGCTTTTTAGAGATTTTGAGGAAGATGTCCTATCACACCGACTGAGGACATGGTCCTGTGATAAAGCTACTCAACTTGAGCCAGGGCAATCGGTCTGTGGCCGATTATTCCATAAAATTTCGTACATCATCGGCTGACAGTGTTTAGAATATGGAATCACCGACCACTCTAAATCATGGGGTATTGAGTGACGAGCTAAAGGATGCCCTTGCGTACTGAGACCCGGTGGAGGATCTAGCAGAGACGTGTGCACATGGATTCGACTCGATAAACGACTAACGGAAAAAGAAGGGACAGGAGAAGGCGTGTAATTGGAAGATGTCCTTCCTCTGATTATTAACTGCCCTGTCCTCTTCCTAGGGCTGGACCTCCACGACCCCCGCCGATCAGCCTCCGAGGCAAACAGGCCAGGCCAGGCGCTCTCGAGCAAAAAGAAATAGCCGTATAACCATATAACAATTACAGCACGGAAACAGGCCATCTCGGCCCTTTTAGTCCGTGCCGAACGCTTACTCTCACCTAGTCCCACCAACCTGCACTCAGCCCATAACCCTCCATTCCTTTCCTGTCCATATTTGTATCCATTTTTTAAATGACAATATCAACCCTGCCCTTAACACTTCTACTGGAAGCTCGTTCCACACAGGTGCCACTCTCTGAATAAAGAAGTTCCCCCTCGCGTTACCCCTAAACTTTAGCTCCCTAACTCTCAACACATGTCCTCTTGTTTGAATCTCCCCTACTCTCAATGGAAAAAGCCTATCCACGTCAACTCTATCTATCCACCTCATAATTGTAAATACCTCTATCAAGTCCTCCCTCTACCTTCTACGCTCCAAAGAATAAGACCTAACTTGTTCAACCTTTCCCTGTAACTTAGTTGCTGAAACCCACGTAACGTTCTGGTAACTCTCCTCTTTACTCTCTCTATTTTGTTGACATATTTCCTATGATTCGGTGACAAGAACTGTACACGATACTCCAAATTTGGCCTCACCAATGCCTTGTACAATTTTAACATCTCATCCCAACTCTTATACTCAATGCTCTGATTTAAAATGACCTGCATACCAAAAGCTTTCTTCACCAACCCATCCATCTGAGATACCACCTTCAGGGAACTATACACCATTATTCCTAGATCACTCTGCTCTACGGCATTTCTCAATGCCCTACCATTTACCATGTAGGTCCTATTTTAATTAGTCCTACCAAAATGTAGCACCACACACTTATTAGTATTAAACTCCATCTGCCATCGTTCAGCCCGCTCTTCTAACTGGCCTAAATCTCTCTGCAAGCTTTGAAACCCTACTTCATTAAACACAACACCTCCTATCTCAGCATTATCTGCAAATAAGAGGAAGATTTGCAGCAGTTACTGTGTAGAGACCGGATATTATCTCAGACAGTGACGGAGCTCCCAGTACCGTTCAATTTGGCAATGGCTATGGCTGCTACCAGCCTCGGGCACGGTTCAGGTCAAGCCGGAGTAGTTTGCTCTGTGTCATTTGTTTGGGGAGACATTACTTAGATGTCTTAATTGTTTCCGTAACAGCGGGGAATATTTTGAACTTCCAACTGGCCAAAAGATTGAAAATTTTCTTTTCATGTTTCAATCAGCGGCTCGTTGCCATGGCGCAGTTTGGCAGACCTTTGCTGTCAGGGCAGATGAACCACCAAATACTCTCGCTGAAGCTCAAGATTGGCTAGCATATGGAACTAATTTAGTGTCATATTATTCACTCCCAAGAAATACCACTCATTGTGCGTAATCCTTGTCTGTCAGCCGACAACCAAAATCCAATTTCAAACTTTTGTAGACTACTGGCGTCTTTCTGTACTGATCAAGCCAGTACAAAAAGAAGTGCCTCCAAAAGTGGTCAAAGGCACCTTCCGATTTACCTTTCAAAATATCTCTGAGTTTACATCACATGAACGCTACCTTTAAGATTATCCAAGGAGCTACAATATTTTACCAATGTAGACCTCCGTCGCGCCTAAAACCTAATCGGCCTTCGCCGGAGAGACGATTGGAAAACGGCAATACACCCACGGGCCAGTACTAATACTGGGCCATGCTTTTCGAGTTCGTGAAACGCTCCACCGGCATTTCACGTCGTTCTCAAGGACGTGCTCCGAGGGATGCTACACAACGTCACCTCTCAACAAAGGTGTTATGCTCATTTTCTTCTGACCCACTCAAGAACACGTCCAGCACTTCCGACAGGATCTACAACTGCTTCTCGGGAATCAATTGTTCATCACACTCGAAGAGTTTGTATCCACAGCCCCCCTTGTCAGGTTTGCTAAATGTAATGGCAACCTATAAATGGACCCCGATAAAACACAGAACTTGCGTAATTGGCGTCAGCTCACTTTCTCGAAACAACTCCAGCAGTTTCAACGTTTCACCAATTTTTACATCTGATTCCTTTGTAATTTCCGTTCACTGGCAGCGTCGATCATCATCCTCACCGAGAAATCTCATGCGCCCTTCTCATGGAACTCGGATCCGTGACATCATGTTCCAGCCAGCTGCCTAGGACCACAAACTGCATCCTTCTGCCTTCCGCTCAAGCTGCCTTACTCCCGTGGGCAAATTATGACATCGGGAATTGGTGGCCGTTAACGTGAGACTGGAGAAGTGGAGGCACTGGTTGGAAGGTGCCAAACATCTGTCTGCAGTTTGGGACGAAAGGCGAAAGCCTAACATACATGCAGGATGCGAAGGGGCCGAATTCCAGGCATACACCTTGAATCCTGTCTTTAGTAACATAAACTTCGTTATTTCTTACCACCCAGGATGAAACAAAACAAAAGTCAAACGCCCTTGCTCAGTAATTCGAAGAACCTAACCGGGAAGAGAAACTATCAACTATAATTCCCGCCTGCAGAGCGGTGACGCCCATCCGCTGGAATACAGATTTGCCAGTGCGCCGAACACAGGAGCAACATGGGGCAAACACGTGTAATGGCCCTCCCGGGGGGTAACTCTCTTCCTGAATCTGTTCTTTCAGAGGTGCTCAATTGGAAACATGCTTCGAATCTGGCTGTGAATCCAGCCGTCGCTTGCAGCCCAGAGGTCGTCAAGACACGTTACTGGTGGTCAGTCAAGGATTTTTTTTTTTTTAGCGTGCGATATTTGCGCAGGAAATAAACAACCCTAGCATAGCCACAACGTCTGTTTCAGGCTCTCCCAATTTCTACTCGCCGTTGGACTGACACTTCTATGCATTATGTCACTGTTCTTCCGGTATCTTGGAGTACTACAGTAACCATGGTGGTCGGAGACCGATTCGCCAAGGTCTGCCGCTTTGTACACCTGCGAGATCACTATCGGCCTCGGAGACCGCCGAGCTCATCATTCACGGCTTCCCACAAGACATCACCTCCGATCGTGGCCCCAGTTTGCCTCTAGGTATTGGACGACCTTCAGTGAGCTCATCAGAGTCTCTGTCATTGGGGTTCCATCTGCAGATCAATGGGTAAACGAGAGGGTGAACCAGGACCAAGCCTAGCAATGAAGACCCCTATCATCTGGACAGATAACTTGATCTAGGATCTGCTGGAAAGTAAAATATTTCAGCATTCGCTCATCGTGATTGGCCCTTCCGAATGGAAATTCGGATAACGTCAGCAGATACCGTCTGCTGAAGCGGAGTTCGACCAACTGTACAGAGATGTCGCCAGTTATGGGTTAAGGTGACAGGGAGCGGGTCTGGCTCTGAACTACAGATCTCTTCATGCGTGGTAAATCGGTCCGTCATTCCATCTGTCTGTTTAAAATCCTGCGAAGGGTCAACCCAGTTACAACTTCCAACCACCATGCCGTTTCACCCTGCATTCCACATATCCTGCCTTAAACCATGGACTGCTGGCCCCTTGGCTCTGGTTCCAAAACAATCTCGGCCATTCAGAATTGTTGAGGGACAACTGGAAATCTCAGTTTTGCTAATCTTCATTATGCGCGTTCATCGAGCTAAAAGGCAGTACCTCGTGGATCGGAAGGGATATGGACCAGAAGAAAGAAGCTGGATTCAATCACGAAATATCCTGCAGCCAGCCTTGATAGAGGGTTTTCACCAGCACCAATCTGATCGCCCTGTGCCGTAGCCGGTGGAGGAGGTGGAGGGAACAGCTCTGTCATGACCCTGACTGCAGAGTGGCAAACATCCAATTTTCAGCGCTCCAATTCCACAGAATATGCTTAGATGCCAGACTCTCTTTATGACTCCGATTGCCAATTATTTCTCGCTACATCGTTTCATTTAGAGACTTTACTTAAAGGATTTATATGCCCCACTGTGAGAGTTCCAATACAAGAATTACTGTTGGTAATTTCTCTTTTTGATTTTTTTTGTGTTGCCTTGATCAATTCCAGTCTGAAATTGTTCTGCACCATACTCTGTACTTGGGTTCACCGCCATCAAATGCTCTCTTATTGTATTAGAATGTTAGTTGGTCGTGGTAAATTATCCTGTGATCAGGCTAGTGATAATCGTGGGTTGATGGGCAGCGTGGCCGAAAATAGACCGAAAAGATCTATATATCATTCAGCAGACAAAGAAAAATGCAATATAAATAGATATATAGCAAATAGACTGCGCAAAAAAAGACCTTGATGTAAAAATGAGGCAATCAAAGACAAGTACATGGTGTGAAAGAAGTGCTCCATATTGTTTCATCTCCAAATATATGATACGGTTCGGATTGTGTGGGCTGGTTGAAGAAACTGATAGTTATCAGAATCAGAATCAAGTTTATTGGCATTGACATATGTCATGAAATATGGCACCAGAACAGCGCGACAATTGAAAATATGTAAGTAAACAGTACAAAAGTGGATGAGCAAGATAGTTTTTATGGGTTGATGAACTGTTTGCAAATCTAAAGGTAGAGGGACGAACCTGTTCCTTAAGGCATTGCGTATGTGTGGGCAAACACTTGCAGCTTCTCCTTGATGGTAGTAATGAAAAGAGAGAATGCTCGGTTTATGAGGGACCTTAATCGTGCATCAAGCTCTCTTGGGACACCGCCTTTTGAAGATGTCCTCGATGGTGGGACATCTTGATGGTGATGGCTTTGATGCCCTTAATGGGGTTGGCTGAGTCTACAGCATTTTACAGCCTCTTTTGATCCTGTGTATTGCATCCTTAATATCAAAGGATGATGAACAACCCCACGAATTTTGCTAGCATGTTTGGGTGACATACCAAGTCTCCTAATCTCCGAATGAAGTATAGCATCTGAAGTGCCGTTTCCATGATTCCATCAGTCTGTTGGGTCCTAGATAGATCCTCTAAGTAGGCGACATGCAGGAACATTAAGCAGCTCACCCTTTTCTCGGGTGATCTCTCGACGAAGACCCTTTTGTGTTCTCCCGACTTCCTCATCATGCAGTCCACAATGAATTCCTTGGTATGCTAACGTTCAGTAGTATGGTAGAAAAGTAGCTATGAAGTTGAGTGAAAGCTCAGGCTTCCGTATCTAATGCTTGACGGTACAGTAAGAAGAAAGCATAACCCAGATGGCCTACTCCTGCAATTGCTGGCAACGCTGGATGTGTTGCACCCGTGCTAAGGCAGCGTTGTATCCACTATACAGTACACTGGAAGTTCTTACTATTTGACAGCCTTTGGACCACTCGCTCATTAAATGTCACGATCACCCAAAGCATTAATTCAGCTATACGGAAAAAAAAAGATTTGGTTGCCAAGACACGCATAAGAATCATTGCATATCAGTACGTCTAGATAATAATAAAATTTAATTTTGCATCTTGGTGATTCCAGAATTAGTATTAAGTAGGCAGGGTTAGATGGAATGTGCAGGATTAGGTGGAATGTACAGGGATTTTTTAAACAATATTTTACTGAATTTTACATATATTTCACATATAAAAATAAACAATAATAATAATTAAACTAAATAGTGATACATGTCCTCATGTTTTTCACAATTATCAAAGGAAAAGAGATATAACATTTCATAGACCTCGCATATTTAATAAAGAAATAAAATAAAAACAGATCAGGAAAAAAACCGTAGAAGCACTCAACAACACATAGCTATTTCCAAATGACTTAGCACCTTGACGTCCAAGAAACTTCAATAAAGATTTCCACACGTTTGCAAATTCTCCTGCCGTTCCGCCGGTTATGTCTGTCTGTCAGTCTCTCCAATATATTACAAGAAGACATCTCCTTCACCCAGACATGCATCGCAGGTATATGTATCCATTTTTCTGCAAGATAAAGCTATCATCGTCCTGGCCTGTAGGAGTCCAAAGTCAATTAAAGTTGACTGTTTTGGACTAACAGTAAAGTTCTTTGGATATACACCTATTACACATACTTTTGCTTGGTGAGGCACCTTTACTCCAACAATCTCAGATATAGTCTGAACGACTGTTTTCCAGTATGTTTTTAATTGAGGACAGTCCCTTTCTTTCTTTCTAAATCTTTTTATTAATATTAATAATATGGCCAGAATACAGATGATATATTGATAAAGAAATTACCAACATACACATTCCATTACATATTAAAAAAAAGCATACATAATAGTTACAATATAAATGAGTTTACCAAGACATAAGCCATAAGATATATGTATGGACATAGTAAATCTAAATATTTCATAATGTATAATATAAAAAAACAGAAAAAAGAAAGAAAAAAAACAAAAAAAAATTTATATAATGTAAAACTAACTAATCTAATCTAATAACTATAGCTAATAAGTTATATAAAAGAAAAAAAAAACAAACAAAAGAGAAGGAAAAAAAAGTGGGCTGTTTATAATATCTCACAAAAATAAGTATTCATCAATGCCGTCACTTCCGGTCCTCTCAAAATACATAAGCTAAAAGCTGGGAAATCAAATGTACTTGGCACAGGGTCATATTACATCATATGAAAATGTTGAATAAATGGTCTCCATAACTTTTCAAATTTAATAGAAGTCTCAAAAGTACCACTTCTAATTTTTTCTAAATTTAAACGTAACATAGTTTGAGAGAACCAATTAAATACAGTGGGAGGATCAATTTCTTTCCAATTCAACAATATAGATCTTCTAGCCATCAGAGTTAGAAATGCAATCATTCGACGGGCTGAAGAAGATAAATGCTGTGAATCTAACATTGGTAAACCAAAAATTGCGGTAATAGGATGAGGTTGTAAATCAATATTCAAAACCGCAGATATAATATCAAAAATATCTTTCCAATATTTCTCCAAAAATGAACACGACCAAAACATGTGAGTTAAAGACGCAATTTCAGAATGACATCTATCACAAATAGGACTTATATGAGAGTAAAAATGAGCTAATTTATCCTTGGACATATGGGCCCTATGGACAACCTTAAATTGTATTAGTGAATGTTTGGCACATAACGATGATGTATTAACTAATTGAAGAATTCTATCCCAATTCTCACTAGAAATACTAAAACTAAGCTCTCTTTCCCAATCCTGTTTAGTCTTATAAAGGGGCTCTGAACGTATCTTCATAATTATATTATAAAGTTTTGAAATAAGCCCTTTTTGAAAAGGGTCTAATTCAAATAAACTCTCCAAAGTATCTGAAGGCACAAAATTTGGAAACGTAGAGAGTACAGAACTTAAAAAATGTCTAATCTGTAAATATCTAAAAAAATGAAATCTCGGCAAGTTATATCTGTTGGATAATTGTTCAAAAGACATGAAACAATTATCTAAAAATAAATCAGAAAATCTTAGTAATCCCTTAGTTTTCCAAGCTGAATAAGCTTGATCTATAATGGAAGGGTGAAAAAAACAATTAGATACAATAGGACTATTTAAAACGAATTGAGTCAACCCAAAAAATCTCCGAAATTGAAACCATATACGCAATGTATGTTTAACTATCGGGTTGTCAATTCGTTTCGGCAATTTAGAAAGAGCAAAAGGGAGAGAAGTCCCTAAAATAGAACCCAAAGCATAAGCTGATACCGATTTAGTTTCTAAACTCACCCAACAAGGGCCAAAAGATCCACCCCCATCTTTCAACCAGCATAACAAATATCTAATATTAACTGCCCAATAGTAAAATCTGAAATTAGGTAATGCTAACCCGCCTTCCTTTTTTGTCTTCTGTAAATATGTTTTACCTAACCTGGGATTTTTATACTGCCATATATATGAAGAAATTTTAGAGTCAACATTAGTAAAAAAAGGTTTCGGGATAAAAATTGGTATCGCTTGAAAAATATATAAAAACTTAGGTAAAATAACCATCTTAATAGCATTAATCCTACCTATTAGAGATAGAGACAGAGGGGACCACTTAATAAACAAACCTTTAATCTGATCAATTAAGGGTAAAAAATTAAATCCAAACAAATCTTTATGGTTCTTTGTGATTTTGATCCCTAAATAAGTAAAAGAGTCATTAACTAATTTAAAGGGTAAATTTCCATAAATTGGGACCCGTTTATTTAATGGAAACAATTCACTTTTATTAAGATTTAACTTATACCCAGAAAACTCACTAAATTGAGCCAATAATGATAAAACTGCTGGAATGGATTTCTCCGGGTTAGAAATGAATAGTAATAAATCATCTGCATACAAAGATAACTTATGAATATCTGTCCCACGATTAATACCCAAAATATCCTGTGATTGTCTGATGGCAATTGCCAAAGGTTCTAAGGCAATGTTAAATAGTAATGGACTAAGAGGACATCCCTGTCTAGTGCCCCGAAATAGGCGAAAAAAGGGAGATCTTTGATTATTGGTAACCACTGAGGCTACTGGAGTATGATAAATCAATTTAATCCATGATATAAATATCGGACTAAAATTAAACTTCTCCAACACATTAAATAAGTAAGGCCATTCAACTCTGTCAAATGCTTTCTCCGCATCTAATGAAATCACGCATTCTGAAGTATCATGTGAGGGAGTATAAACAATATTCAACAATCTCCTAATGTTAAAAAAGAATAACGATTTTTAATAAAGCCAGTTTGATCATCTGAAATAATTTTGGGTAATACCTTCTCCAATCTAGATGCCAGTAACTTAGAAAAAATCTTGGAGTCTACATTCAATAAAGATATAGGTCTATAAGAAGCACAATTAGTAGGGTCTTTATCTTTCTTCAATATTAGAGAAATGGAAGCTCTATAAAAAGATTGTGGCAAATTCCCTAATCTAATGGCCTCCTCAAAAACCTTACCTAACCAAGGGGAAAGAGTAGCGGAAAAAAATTTTAAAAATTCAACTGTATAACCGTCTGGACCCGGTGCTTTCCCAGAATTCATTGAGGAAATAGCCCCTTTAATTTCTACATCCGTAATAGGAGTATCCAATATCAAAAGATCATCAGATGATAACCTTGGAAAATTTAATTTCCCCAGAAAATCAGACATGGTATTATAATCTTGAGGAAATTCAGATTGATACAGGGAGGTATAGAAATCTTGAAATGCCTTATTTATCTCATCATGATTAACTGTCAGATTCCCATTCTGCTGACCAATCTTAGTGATTTGACGTTTAACCAGAGCATTCTTCAATTGACTAGCTAACAGTTTACCAGATTTATCACTATGTATATAAAAATCAGATTTAGTTTTCATTAATTGATTTTCAATCGAGGATGTAAGTAATAAACTATGTTCCATTTGAAGTTCAACCCTTTGTTTGTAAAGCTCCTTACTAGGAGCAATCGAATATTTCTTATCAATCTCTTTAATTTTATCAACCAATAAAAGAGTTTCCATCTTGATACGTTTCCTCAAACCAACAGAATAAGAAATAATCTGTCCACGTATATAAGCTTTAAAAGTGTCCCAAAGTGTTCCGCGGGAAATATCATCTGTAGAATTAGTTGAGAAGAAGAAGTCGATCTGCTCCTCCATAAATTGAATAAAGTCAGAGTCTTGCAACAAGGTAGAGTCAAATCGCCATTGTCTAGCATTAAAAGCTGTATCCGTAAATTTCATAGAAAGTAATAAAGAAGCATGATCAGAGATAGCTATAATATCATAGTTACAACCGATTACCAATGGAATAAAACAAGAGTCTACAAAAAAATAATCAATTCTTGAATAAGAGTGATAAACATGTGAGAAAAAAGAAAACTCTTTGTCATTAGAATGCCGAAATCTCCAAACATCAAAAACTCCATTGTCAGTCAAAAAGGAGTTAATAAAAGTGGCCGACTTATTAGGTAAAGTCTGAATAGATAAAGATTTATCCATCAGAGGATTTAAACAACAATTAAAGTCACCACCCATTATTAACTTATATTCGTTTAGATTGGGTAAAGAAGTAAATAAAGGCTTAAAAAAGTCAGGACAATCCACATTTGGAGCATAAACATTAACCAAAGCAACCTTTTTATTACAAAGTAAACCCGTAATTAACAAAAATCTACCGTTCGGATCCGAAAAAATATCATGTTGAACAAATGAAATAGAGGAGTCAATAAAAATTGAAACTCCTTTTACTTTAGCATTCGAATTTGCATGATACTGTTGACCCCGCCAAAATCTAAAAAAACGAAATTTGTCCTCCCTCCTCACATGAGTTTCTTGTACAAAAATGATATGAGCATTAAGTCTTTGGAATACTTTGAAAATCTTCTTTCGTTTAATTGGATGATTTAAACCATTAGTATTCCAAGACACAAAATTAATGGACTGAGCCATAATTCTATAATCAACCCTTTGGTATAGAAAGGGTTAACCAACTTATAAACTCATGCACCCGGAAGAGGAACAAAAGTAGTGGGAAGACCCGGAAGTGACGACAACACAGACATATTTGAAGTTCAAAAACAGCCCGAATAAAAAACTAACACAAACTGGTGCAAAAAAAATAGAATTAGAAAACAGACCATCCCCCACCCCCCGAGAAAAAGAGAAAAAGCCAAAATATGACTTAAAAAGGGAAAAAGTAAGACTAATCCTACCCCCATGTCAGCTGAAGAACACTCCATATAAAAAGGATATATATAAAAGCATCACCCCGACTTTAAAAAGTAAAATCGCTATAATAAAAACCATATTTCTAAGTATAGTTAGTTGTAAAAAGAATAAAAATATAATCACTAAAAACAATTATAACTCGGGCTCTGGCCCAGACAAAACAAAAAATATTTAAGCTAAGATAAGCAATGCCTTGTCTGGAAGAAACACGAAAAATATAAACATAATGCCATCTTAAGCAAAACCAAAAATCTTTTCCAAAAAACCACCATCTTAATCAAGGAAAAATTTACCTTCAAAGAATTAAAAATATACCTTCGAAGGAACAAAGTTAATAGACAAGTATGTAGTTAAATGATTAAAGGGTATAAGGCAAAACAATTAACATGACGCAAACATACTTTAACTTGAGTATAAAGTGTAGGATGAACCTACACCAATAACCAGATTATAATTCTGGTTTAAGAGATCGAGAACCATCTTATACGATCAGAATCATTCATTTATTAAAGACTGGTGTCTGTAGCAGTAGGGAAGTTCTCCTCCAGATATTTTCTCACTTCTGAAGTTGAAAGGAAAACTTGTCGTGGAGCATTCGACGGAGAAATTCGAAGCTTCGCAGGGTATAGAAGCGCAGGTTTCAGATTTTTCTCATAACATTCAGCCATCAACGGTTTAAAAAGAAGCCTTCTTTTTAAAAGATCTGAACTAAAATCTTCGATCAGGCGGAAGGAAAAATCTTTGATTTTAATCATTCCTAGTCGACGAGCTGCTCTTATAACTTGTTCTTTGTCATGTACATAATGGAACCGGACAATTATCACCGAAGGTTTATCTGTAACACTCGGTGATCGACGCCGAATTCTATGTGCCCGATCCAATAAAGGGGGGTTATTCGGGAAAATTGTCGGAAACGCTTCTTTTAAAAGTTGAGCAAAATATTTCGAAGGGTCATCTTTTTCTATGCCGACAGGAAGACCAAGTATACGTACGTTCTGTCTTCTGGAGCGATTCTCAAAATCGTCACTCTTGGCTTTAAGGGCTTCCATCAGCTTAATGGTCGAAATTAAATCCTGTTGCAGTTTTCCAATAGTCAAATCTCGCTTCCGAGCTTCTTCTTGCAGAGACGCAATAAGAGTTTGTTGCTGTTTAATTACTAAATCCGTCTTAACCATGTACTCTTGAAAAGCCTTTATATCTTCTTTAAAAAATTGTTGTAATTCAGCAAATTTTTGATTCAAAACCTCCATAAACAATTCAAAAGTTAATGGTGTTTGTTGTGTCGGAGCCTGCTTTTTCCCGTTACCGTTCGGATTACGTCCGGGATCCCGTCCCTTAGACCTGAGAGACATTTCTGTTTGCATATCATCAAAAGTTCACAACAAACGCTTGGCAGTAAATCCAAAAAAAAAGAATAAAGAAACTTTCGGTATAGGTAAAAATACGCTGAATAAGGGTGATCAAAGGTTAAAAAAAGTAAAAGTTATGGAGCGAATCCAAAACGGTACTCACTCCATGAGCGTCTCCAGCTGACTCCTACAGTCCCATACACACTGAAACAGAGTACCGTTTTCTTCTAAGCATTCAACACAAGTGTCCGGGATCTCAGGGGTCCAACAGTTCAGTCTGACCAGGGTAATGTAAGTTCTCATTAACCATTGCTATTGTAATAGCTTCATTCTCGAATTAATTGATTGTTTTGGGGTTTTTAAGCATGCATTTTCCCACTCAATTTCTTTTATGTACTCTTGAACATCCAGTCTCCATGCCTCCAGCCTATCAATGGTGGACTCCTTATAACATGACAACAAAGCTGTATAGAATAAAGAAATTTATTCTTTCCAAGGGACCTTGGGGTTCAAATCCATACATCCCTCAAGGTCGCTGTACAGGTTGATAGGGTAGTTAAGACGGCCTATGGGATGCTAGCCTTCATTAACAGGGGGATTGTGTTCAAGAGTAGGGAGGTCATGTTGCAACTCTACACATCTCTGGTGAGACTGCACTTAGAGTATTGTGTTCAATTCTGGTCACTTCATTATAGGAAGAATGTGGAAGCTGTGGCGAGGGCGCAGAGGAGATTTATTAGGATGTTGCCTGGTTTGGAGAACAAGTCGTATGAAGCAAGGTTAGCAGAGCTGGGACTTTTCTCTTTGGAGCGTAGAAACATGAGAGGGGACTTAATAGAACTGTACAAGATTATCAGAGGCATTGATAGGGTGGATAGTCAGTACCTGTTTCCCAAGGCACCAATAGCAACCAGCAGAGGGCATATGTACAAAATTAATGAATGGAGTTTAGGGGAGACATCAGGGGTAATTTTTTACACAGAGTGTTGGGAGTGCCTGGAATGACTTGGCAGGGATGGTGGTGGAGGCTAAAATATTACGGATATTTAAGGGACTCTTCGACAGGCACATGAATGAAAGAAAAATGGAGGGTTATGGGGTAGTGTGGGTTTAGTACATTTTTAAGGATTATATGGGTCGGCACAACATGGAGGGCTGAAGGTCCTGTACTGTGCTGTAGTGTTTTAAAAAATTAAAAATAAATAAGTAAATCTGACTCCTTCCCTTTAGGATTAGAAGTGCAAGGGATTCCAAGATGTCATAGCGGTGGT
Organism: Hypanus sabinus; assembly: GCF_030144855.1. Lineage (NCBI taxonomy): Eukaryota > Metazoa > Chordata > Chondrichthyes > Myliobatiformes > Dasyatidae > Hypanus > Hypanus sabinus. Next base: position 117,780,450 of record NC_082713.1, on the reverse strand, counting down.
TCAGAACTTAAATGCTCATATTTTGATCATATGAAATGTCTCAGTTGCAAATATTTCAAAAAGTGTTTTTAGGAATATGGTATGTCTGCCATAATTAATCAAATGTAATAAGATTACCATTCATATAAAGGTCCTCTATTTACTGCACATATTTGTCTCCCAGATTCTGAAACCACCATCTGCTCTTCCTGCCCTGAAGTATGTTTTGCCCAATATTGAGGAGAAGCAAGAGATGGAAGGAGTATATATTAACATTCTGATGTGCTTCATAGCAGATATCAATAGTATTTTTGAGGAAAGGGTTCTCGGTTATTCTTTTCAGATTTCTTGGGTCTGCAGAATATAGATAGAGCTTTAATGGGAGGTTTGGTACTGATGACTGTTCAATATTCTTTCAAGCTGGAAGGGCCTCCATTGAGAAATAAAACATTTCAGAACAGAGCAGACCAATAATACTATTTCCGTCATAAGGCAGGTATAGCAGCCTAAGTCGTAATCTGGACTTTTCATTATTCCAAATTAATTTACTAAATTCCCTTTAAGCTTATCAAAAATGATTTTGGTAGTGGGAGAGGAAGAGATTGAAAACGTTATAGAGATTTTGGTAATATATTCAGTTTGATCATGCTTATAAGGCCAGTCATTGATATGGATTGATTTTTTTATCCATCGATCCATCGTCTCTTTCATTTCGTCCACTAGTGGGTCATAGTTTTGTTGGGACGATCGTTTTAATTTCAGGGGTAATTTTGACACCAAAGTGGGTAAATGCTTCCTTTGAATTTATAATAGTTTTTTTTTATGACAGGTTTCAGTCTTTCTTCTTTGTTCAAAAATAGTATTGATGATTTGGAGTTGTTAATGTTATAACCAGAGAACTGCCCAAACAATTCAATATGTTGCATTAAGTTTGGAGTACTGATAGATAAATTTGTAAAAAAAAATCACGTCGCCAGCATATAAGAATATTATATTTTCCTGTTCTACTAGCTGGATGCCCGTCAGGCCTTTCTGCGTACTTATTGCCATCGCCAGGGAATCGATGGTCAGTATAAACAACATCGGTGACAAAGGACATCCTTGGCAAGTAGATCGCTCCAAGGTGACTGGCTTAGAAACTATATTACTTGTTAAGACAATGGCTATTTGAATTGTATATAAAATCTGAATCCAAATCTAGGCAATACATTAAATAAATGTGGCCATTCTATTCTATTGAACGCCTGCCGAGCATCCAGTAATAATACTGCTGTATCTTTAGCGTCAAATTTATAATGAATTACGTTCGGAATTCTTCAAATATTATGGAATCCTTGGCGTCTTTGCACAAAACCATTCTGATCATTATGAGCTAGATATGAGGATCCAATCTTCTTGCTGAGGCTTTACACAGTATTTTTGTGGCCGATCCAATTAGACATCGGTCTAAATGAGGAACATTCTGTAGGAGGTTTGCCCGGTTTCAAGACTAGCGTTATCATTGCCAGCCTGAAAGAGGGAGGGAGAGTTCCACCCTGATAAGATTCGTCATACGTATTTAAGAGGGTGACTAGAAATTTTTCTTGAAATGTTTTGTAAAATTCAATTGGTCGGCCGTCACGCCCTGGCGCTTTACCGCTGTTAAGATTTTGCGACAGTCCATTCGAGGAGCGGCAAACGGCCTACCTACTGAGCTGGATATAAGACGAGCAAAACATCCACAGTACATTCGAGTCTCGGCTCGGAGAAGCATCAACCAAATATTCTGTACGAGCTTAATATCTGAAACTGTCAGACGGGTTTCTTGAAGAAAAATCATTGTGGATTTAAGCTGTTTGATCCTATTCATAACTTGTTTCAGTTTGGTTAACTTATTTAGTCCCCTAGCATTCCAGCTCTTGACTTTTATATTAAAGATATTATGAGTGCTCATCTGTTCTCTGTACAGTACATGTCAGTTATAGCAGGAAAAGGAGTAAGAAATATTGCTGCTGTATTGGCTGAACAACATACATATAGAAAAATAAAAAAAAACACATATACATTTACACATATAGACATTTGAACTCTTGAATTTCCCCTCCCTAGCTCAAAACAAAACACTGTAGAGCTTGTGCTGATAAACTCTGTGCAGGAACAGTTAAACCATGCGAATCTAACTCCATCAACCACGCACCTTACTATAATTTAGAACATTATATACTCACCCATTTAGCAGAGAAATAAAGTCGAAGTTGCCGTTGAACTATATGCCAGTATTGCCTATTATAAATGTTCATTCAGCTCTATGGGGTCTCACGTCAATATAATTAAGGTTTCAACAAACAAAAACGTTGTATGCAATAAAAATAGGCAAAATAACTGGCGGTAAAACAACATCTTAAATACAGTATATTTTCAAGAATAGAATAAAAGAGGCTAAAGTGGCAGTTCCAGTAAAAGTAAAATAAAGGAAGAGAAAGGTATAAAATATGTCTTCTGGGACTCAGTGTAGGCTGATACCTGTTAATGAATCAGTATCAGCTGTTTCTCATGGGTATGGAAGCAAACAAGTCTCACTACTGCCTTAATCAGACGTTTCAGACGTGTCCTCGATTAAAATCTTCAGCCATTTTTGGTGATGAAAACAGGTATATTTTCCATTCTCTCATCTTGCATGGATTATGTTGAAATCCGCGGAAAGTTCCTTTTTCGAAGAACACTCTTCTGACCGTGTTAAACTCATTTCGCTGCCGTATGGTCACAGCTGAAAGGTCTTGAGCGAAGAAAAGCTTGAATCCCTCATACATAATATTACGCTGTTTAATAGAGCAGAAAACAAACCCCATTTCTTGAAATTTCAGAAACCGAATGAGAACCGCTCTGTTCTGGTTTGTTTTCGATAGCGCTAGAATTCGGTGTACTCTTTGTAGGAAGAAGGATCTGTCGGTCACCAGTTCTAGACAGCACAATAGCATGCTTTGTATAAATTCCAGCGGTGCCTAGTTTCCTTCAGCGCCATCCTGGAGGCCGAATAACCGCAAGTTTTTCCTTCGACCCTGATTCTCCAGTCTTGGATTCCAGGCAGGCGAATCGTTTCATGGCGTTGCTTAGTTCAACCTTGTGCTTTTCCGCGTGCCCCTTTGCCGCTATTATTCGGTTTTCAGCCTCCACAATTCGCATGGTATTAGAAGCAACATTTCGCTTCCCCTCCGACATATTGTTTTCCAAGGCAACAACAGAGATGGCCATCATCTATACTGTCTAGTTTGGATCTAAATTCAGAGCGAAATAACTTTAATTCATCTGGCCCCGCCAATAGCTACACCGTGTTACAAGAAACATCCTCGTCTTGCTCCGTCAATGAATTGTTGATTTTCGATTTTTGGAGCCACGTTTACGGGTGAAGATATCACAGTCCTTGATTGAAGTTGTTTTTGACATTGCCCGAGTTCAGTTGGTATTGTTAACTTAGGGTTTTAAAGTAGCTTAGTGCAAGGTTGGACGGCGCCTCCACGTTAAGCTACCATCTTGGTTCGTGGCACCAAGGAACCCCCTGGAATGTGCAGGGGTAAGTAGAGAGAACACCAGTGATTCTAACTGAATCAAAGCCGCCCGATAAAGTTTTCATTAAAGGAGCAAATAAATTTTAAAAATTACTTGCGATATTCCAGATAAAAGGATCAGAATTGATAAAATGGCAGAGCAGACTCGTTAGGCCAATCGCTCCAATGGCTTATAGTATTATAACACAAGGGATCCACACTGTCAAAGTGAAGATGCTAACGTGTTTAAATTGTAGTGAACTCGGCGTCGGTGGTTAGCTGGAGGTTCTAGAGAATTAAGGACTTGTTGAGATCAAGGCTTTTGCTTCTCTTCGATGTACTATAGTCCTAGAGTTCACAGAGCCTTCTTGTTTGTAGTTGAATGAAAGCAGTGAAAGTAACACAACATGGAACTGTGAGATGCAGACACAGAAATTTCAAAGATTCTGTAACAATAGCGAATTCTAGAAATATCTATCAGATCATGTAGCAAGTGTCTTCAGAGTAATGCTGCACCTACTCTTACAGCATTCTAAACAGAGCAGTCGCGTCCAGACTTCTTGGTTCACTGGGTTAATTCTATCTAACTATTTCTTTTGCTCAGCATTTCTGTATGCAGCTAACACGATGCACCACCTGGTCTTTATCCATGTCCCAGGGACGATAGTACTTCTGCGACAAGCAAACGTTTTCCCTCACATCTCCAAGTCAAGCTTAGTGCATGCTGTACTAAACTAATCTCCCTTTCAAGATGGGCCGAATTACAATGTCGGTCGATGTTGTGGCACAGACTAATGGGTCCCTTTTTTAAGATTCGTAATGGTGATTTGGGGACAGTGCAGGAAGTTAGGGGATATCTTGTGATTTAAGGGTCAGGTTACGGCTTCCAAACTGGAATGACTGCCACGTCCGTTCAGTCTTTCAGACACTGCTCGACAATCAACTGTGCCGAAAGTTAGAAAAATGTCATTTCCACACCCCGATCATTTCCTTTCTGTGTTAGGTCCTTTCAGCCCAAGGCATAACCATGGATCTAGGGAAAACGGACGCCGCAGTTGAATGTCCCCGACTGCGTTCCATTAAACAAACGCAGCACTTATTCGGTGTCTCCAACTATTACTGCTGCTTCAGGCAAAATTGCAGCAGAATTGCCATATCTTTCACTTCCTCACCACGTCACCTACATCACGGGTACCCTGGTCTGTTGCCGCTGACATCGCTTTCAATGAGTGCATTCTTCAGTCTCCGCCATCCAAAAGTTTCTGGAGAGTTCGTGGTAGAAGCGGACGCACCTGACGTGAGCACTGACGCCATACTTTTCCGAAGAGAACCCACTCAACCGGAAGACATATCCTGGTGCCTTCTTCTTGTGTAAGTCCAGCTATACACAGCACCGTGGTTGAACAGGATACATCGAGCTACTCATCATTAAGCAGTCCTTGAAGGAATGAAGTCGTTGGGTAATGGGATATAGAAAGGCATTCCTGATCTGGTCTGAACACCTGAACCTCCTATACATTGAGCATACCTGTCAGCTCAACGGACGTCAATCTCTCTGGGCCCTCTTCTTGGAGACTTCATCATCTCATTCAAACCCGGCTCCAGGACACAAAGGAGGTCTGCTGTCAAGATAGTTCGACACAGTTGGAATGGAAATCAATCCTCAGCCCATCATTCTATCCTCACAGATCCTCGCCCATTTAATCAGATCCTTCAAAACAAGATCAACGATGCCCTACAGCACAAGCCTGCTCCGGGAGGGGCACCTGCTAACAGCATGTACGTGCTGGCGACAGTGCCCTCTGAGGCAATCCAGTGAGCCTGCTACTGAACACATCTCACGCGATCCAGGCGTATGACGGAACCTGCATGTTCTGCAACGCTGGTTCTGGTGACCCAACAAGTTTGCAGATGTACATCAGTTCGTCGCTGCATGCTCTCAATATGCCAAGCCCATTTCCTCCCACCAGCTGTCTTCTGGGCTCGACAGCCCCGAGAGGACGTAATGGAGAAATGGAGGCCATTTAAAGCCGTAATTTTGAGGGTACAGAATCTTTACGTTCCTGTTGGGTTGAAAGGAAAGGTTACGAGTTTGAGTCAGCCATGGTTTTCAAGGGATATTGGAAACTTAGTTCGGAAAAAGAGAGAGATCTACAATAAATATAGGCAGCATGGAGTAAATGAGATGCTGAAGGAATATAAAGAATGTAAAAAATCTTAATAAATAAATTAAAAATGCTAAAAGAAGGTATCAGGTTGCTTCGGCATGTAAGGTGAAAATAAATCCAAAGGGTTTCTACAGTTATATTAATAGCAAAAGGATAATGAGTGATAAAATTGGTCCCTTAGAGAATCAGACTGGACAGCTATGTGTGGAGCCAAATGAGATTTGGGAGATTTTGAACAATTCCTTTTCTAAGGAGCGGAATATTGAATTGTGGAAGGTAAGGGAAAAAAGTAGGGTAGTTATAGAAACTATGATGATTAAAGAAGAGGAATTTCAGGCGCTTTCTAGGAATATAAAAGTGGATAAGTCTCCAGATCCTGACAGGATATTCCTTAGGACCTTGAGGGAAGTTAGTGTAGAAATAGTAGGGGCTCTGAAAGAAATATTTCAAATGTCATTAGAAACGCGGATGATGCCGGGGGATTGGCGTATTGGTCATGTGGTTCCATTGTTTAAAAAGGGTTCTAAGAGTAAACCTAGCAATTATCGGCCTGTATGTTTGACGTCAGTGGTGGGTACATTAATGGAAAGTACTCTTAGAGATGGTATATATAATTATCTGGATAGACGGGCTCTGTTTAGGAACATTCAACATGGATTTGTGCGTGGAAGATCATGTTTGACAAATCTTATTGAATTTTCGAAGAGGTTACTGGGAAAGTTGAAGAGGGTAAAGCAGTGGACATTGTCTTTCTGGACTTCAGTAAGGCCTTTGCAAGGTTCCACACGGAAGGTTAGTTAGGAAGGTTCAATAGTTAGGTATTAATATTGAAGTAGTAAAATGGGTTCAAAATTGGCTGGATGGGAGATGCCAGAGAGTAGTGGTGCATAATTGTTTGTCAGGTTGGAGGCCGGTGACTAGTGGTGTGCCTCACGGATCTGTACTGGGTCCAATGTTGTTTGTCATATACTTTAATGATTTTGGGTGATGGGGTGGTAAATTGGATTAGTATGTATACAGTTGATAATAAGGTAGGGGGCGTTGTGGATAATAAAGTAGATTTTTAAAGCTTGTAGAGAGATTTAGGCCAGTTAGAAGAGTGGGCTGAAAGATGGCAGTTGGAGTTTAATGCTGCTAAGTGTGAGTTGCTACATTTTGTTAGGACTAATGAAAATAGGACATACATGGGAAATGGTAGGGCATTGAAGAATGCAGTAGAACAGAGTGATCTAGGAGTAATGCTGCATAGTTCCCTGAAGGAGGAATCTCATGTGGATAGAGTGGTGAAGAAAGCTTTTGTTATGTTGGTCTTTATAAATCAGAATATTGAGGGTAGGGGTTAGGATGTAATGTTAAAATTGTACAACACATTGGTGAGGCCAAATTTGGGGTATTGTGTACAGTTCTAGTCACCGAATCATACGAAATATGTCAACAAAATTGAGAGAGTATAAAAGAGATTTACTAGGATGTTACCTGGGTTTCAACACCTAAGTTACAGAGAAAATTTGAACAAGTTACGTCTCTGGAGCGTAGAAGGTTGAGGGGGGACTTGACAGAGGTATTACAAAATTATGAGGGGGATATATAGAGTTGACGTGGATATGCTTTTTCCATTGAGAGTAAGAGAGATTCAAACAAGAGGACATGAGTTGAGAGTTAGAAGGCAAAACTTTAGGGGTAACACGAGGCGGAACTTCTTTACTCAGAGAGTAGTAGCTGTGTGGAACGAGCTTCCAGTAGAAGTGGTAGAGACAGGTTGGATATGGTCATGTTAAAAACATTGGGTAGGTATATGGACAGGAAAGGAACGGAGGGTTACGGGCTGAGCGCAGGTCGGTGGTGCTAGATGAGAATAAGCGTTTTGCACGGCCTAGAAGGGCCAATGATGGCCTGTTTCCATGCTGTAATTGTTATATGTTATATTTACCATTGTCTATCCTGTCAGTTATTCCCTCAAGTAACTCCAACAGAGCTTTCAGGCAAGATTTTTCCTTCAGGAAACCATGCTGAATTTGACCTACTTTATCTTGCGCTTCTAAATACCCCCAAACCTCATCTTTTTATAATTGACTCCAACGTCTTCCCAACCACTGACGTCAGACGAACTGTCCTATAATTTTCTTTATTCTCCAGCCCTCCCTTCTTCATGATTCTGGCGACATTTACACTTTTCCTGTGCTCTGAACATTTTTTTCTGGAACCTGAAGTTGCAGACTACCTGTTACAATTGACTAAACTACCTTCATCCCTTTCAGCTTCCCAAGTACGTGTTCCGGAGTATAGCAGTGGCACTCAGCTCTGCCCCTAGACACTCCCGACAGTGAAAACCGACGTAAAATACTACTTGTTCTTCCGCCATCTTTCTCCCCCATAACTACCTCCCCAACATCATTTTCAGCAGTCCGATATCCACTCTCGTCTCTGCTTTACTTCTTATATATAGCGAAAAACACTTTTGGTATGCTCCTTTATAATATTAGGATGCTTACTTTCATATTTCAGCTTTTCTTTCCTTATGAGTTTTAGTTGCCTTATTTGTGGTTTAAAATGCTTCCCAATCACATAATTAGTCATCAACGTTTGCTATATTCGCTGCCGACTCTATTACTTTAATGCTGTTTTTGACTTTCCTTGTCGGCAACGGTTGTCTGATACTCCCATTAGAATACTTCATCATGTTTTTGGACGTATCTATCCCGCACCTTCCGAATTGCCCCCAGAAACTTCAGCCATTGTCTGCCATGAACCCAGCTGGAGTACTACTTCACTTTGGGTAGCTCCTCTCTCGCCTCTGAAATTCCCTTTACTCTATTGTAATAGTGATGTAAAAAAAACTTTATCTTTTTCCTCACAAACTGCAGCTCCTTGAAAAGGCCATCTCATTGGCATTATGCAAATTCCCTCTTTTGGAATCTTTTGGATTTTCCAATATACCTGCATATTGAAATTCCCGATGACAATGATAAGGTTGCATCTTGCCTTGTCTATTTCTGGTTAAAATTCAGATGCCACATTCTGGCTATTGGTGCCGGGGGGGGGGGGGGTAGAACTCACAGGGCCTGTTTACCGTTGCAGTTTCTTAACTCTACCCTCAAGGATTCTATATCTTCTGATCCGAAGTCGCCTCCATCAAAGGATTCATTTTTTTTACCAATACTGTCACCCCACTCCTCCACCTGCTTGCGTGTAATCTTGATACAAGTAATATTCTTGGATATTAAGCTCCCAATTATAATATTTCAGTCACCACGTCATATCTGTCTATCTCTAACTTTGTTACAAGATCATCTACCTTATTCCGTATATTGTGTATCCTGTATTTAGCACACTTTTCAATTGTGCCCCCATGTTACATTTTCTTTTTAGCATATCCTGAGTAACTACCTTATGTATCCAGATTTGTCATTGATGCAGTTGAACTTGCAAGAGCAGTTACATCCTGGCATACCTAAATGGCCAGGAATGACGACTCCAATGAAAAAGGCTAGCTGCAGAGGTATTAAAATATACAGAACCTGAGGTGTCCTTGAGATATTTCATAGAAGTGAACCGTAATTTAATGAACAGGTGTGAAGAAGAATGGGGCTAAGAGTCTAATTTTCCATACTCCCTTCTGGCATTCTGGCTTTTCTGTTGCCCCATCTCTACTCTGCTCCTGCCCAAACCTAATAACCTTTGATATTCTTCTTCCTTCATTTTTTCCCGTGGTCCACTAACCTCTCCTATCACTTTCTCCTTCTTTGGCCCGTTACATTTTCCACCAATGATCTATCAGTTTTTTCTTCCATTCCGCGCATGCCCACCTTTCCTCTCATGTAGTTTCACCTGTCACCAGCCACCTTGAACACCTTGCCATACCAACTTCTTGTTTTGTCTTGTTCATCTTCCCTTATCAGTACTGGTGAAGAGTCTCAACCTGAAAGGCCCATTGTCTATTGCTCCCCATAGATGTTCTCTGATCTGTTAAATTCCTACAGCATATTTTGTGTGCTTCTGCACTGAATTTCCAAAATCTGCAGAAACTCTTGCGAATATAAATGTTTCTATTTGGCAGTAAATACATCCTTGTAGTGCATTGACAACCTTTCATACACAGCCATTTAACAATATTTTGACTGATAATTCTCTTCAGTTACTCTGTAAAGTGAAACAACGTACCAGCTGGAGAGATTTCAGAAGACTAAATTCAGGGCGTGCAAGGAAGATATAATAGTATAGAGACTGGACATAGTTCAAGACCGTCGCATTATAATATACTGCACATTATACCAATTTTCACTAAGGCCTAGGATATTGAGAATGGTGAGGAATATGATACTATGCATGACACATTTTGTGATTACTAAATAGACTGTATTGAAGAAAATTGGTAAGCGGTAACTCTCTTGAAGTTGGTAAGTATCCAAGGTCCAATAGGTTATCCAGCATGTTATTGAGTGACATAGGAGACGAGATGCCTGGTGCATTGACAGGATTTGTGCGTCCTCTATGGCCTTGTTCAAGGCCAGAGGGCAAACTACATTCAAGAACAGAAAAAGGATAATCCTGAAAATACTTGATTAGATGGTCTTACGCTAATGTCTGGGAAGTTATTGGAGAAGGTTCTTAGTGATATGGGTTTTGAGCATTTAGAAAACCACTACCTAGTTAGGAGAAGTCAATGTGGCTTTGTACAGAGCAGATCACGTCTGCCTAACCTAAATGCATTTTGATGAGTTAACGCAGTCAGCTACGAAGGTACGGCATTTGATATTGTCTTTAGGGACCTCTGTAAAGCATTCTAAAAAAAAAACCTCGTTATAGGTTAATCGATAAGTTTAAGATGCATTAGATCCAAAATGAATCCACCTTGGCCTTTTGCATTCAGAATTGCTCCTGCATAGCGGACAATTTATAATGGTTGACGGGACTTATTTTGATTGGGTTAGTAATTAATGATGTTCCTCAGGGATCCGTAATGGAACTTGTGCTCCATTCAGGTGCGACTCTGTTAAATACACCTGTGCACCTACTCGTCAATAAAATAACTGGCCTGAGAGAAATAAACATTATAATGTTTGGGTATTAACAGACAAACATGATAAAAGGTGTTTAACAACCTAGAGAGTGGAAAGGGATTAACACTGACTTTGCTAAACAAAAAACAGCAGAATAATAGTACTGTTCGCCTCACTTTATGTATGGGAGACAATTGATCTCTTTTGACTTTTTTGGAGCAGATTATTAGAAAGCAGAACAAGAAGAACGGTCGATTATAGAAGTATTGTTTAGATGCGGCTCAAGATACAGGGACGTGTGAGATATTTGTGCACGCAATCAATGAACACAAAGATTGTTGAATAATATATGGATTGTGAAGCACCCTCATCTGTACACATTTCCAATGAACCAAATTACACTAGGCAAAATGACGATAGGAATGTGCATTGGTTTCAGTGCGAACGTTTCAAATTTAGGCAACCGTCAGTGCCAGTGACACCGAGGAATGGGCAGATTATCAGTCCCATGTTGTACTATATGTATAGATTTATTGTCACCGGGAAATAGTGAATCAGGGTAACTGACATCCCTATTCCCACACAACATCAATGCCTCCATGCATTGATGACGCACTATCAATCATCCAAGCCATTACTGGCAGACTATCAATGGTCCTGGAATTTACGTTTCAATGTCAGCGAAGGGACCATTGAAACTATAAGGGTATATGCATGTACCAGTGGATAAATTATGGAGTTGCAGCAATGATTGTACCAATCTCTGCTCGTTTTTCTGTGCATTATCGGAAAATGTGGGTATTAATGATAAGTTTCAGCTTGCCCGGAATTTGTCAGTACAGCGTTCACACCTCGGGATGTTGTAAGTTCTATAACAGAGTCCCAGTTTACCTAAGGGGTTGTTTTATTAATCTTCTGCAGCACTGAGCTGACTGGATATTTCACCGCGTTCTTCAATTGTTCCCTGAACTTGGTCTGAGTTGCCGCGTAAATAAATGTGTTCGTACAACAACTAACATTGCTCAGCAGAAATCCGGCCTCGTGAAAGATAAATTCCGACTCGTTCCACTCTCCTCCGGTTCCGGTGAAATGATAATAGACGAATTCTACAACAAACGTCAGCCACAGGGATATAAAACTGCCGGAAAGGGTAAAAAGTAGAACGATAGATTTCCTTCTGTTCTCAGTTTCCGGGTCACTGCATTTCGCTCCCTTCCTCGGACCCTTCAAACATTTACGGACTCGACTGGCCATTAAAACGTGCCTGACTGTCAGGGCGTTAAGCGGCAAAATTACTACGAAAGGGAGCAATGGGTTTAAACACGCATCAAGCCAGTCAAATGCCACCCACCCAGATTCAGTGTAATAACTTGATTTCGTCACACAAAACCATGGTATCTTGTTGATAATCTCTCTGTGTTCCCGTGAAAAGTAAAAGGGGACGTTTTTCAGACAAAACAGAATGCCAGTTGTTGCTAGAACAATGGCTGCAGTTTTATCGGTGCAATATTTTGTTCTCAACTTCTGGCAACAAATGGCGACATATCGATCAAAGGTGAAGGTTACGGTGAACCAGACAGAACAGTCTACAGCTATATATGTTAATGCAAGATTTGTACGGCAAACAATGGTGATGTCCAGGAAACACATTGGAATATAATGATCATTGATCTTGCGAAAAATAACTTCCGTGGTAATGAGTAGCAGATCCGCTGCTGCCATGGCCACCAGATAGCGAGTGGTGCATTTGGAGAGGCCGCACTTTCCTCGGGACAGGATGAAAATCGCCACTAAGTTCACTGTAGAAAGAGAAAACATACTGACCACCATCGAACAAACATTTCTCCAAAACTATGGAAGGGTAACTATGTAACTATTTCTGTTGTTAAACTTGGGGCATTTGTCGTAATTTCAGAAATCCCAAGTCCAGCGTTAACGGTTCGCATTCTTATTCTTCATGAATGAAACAAATTAAGGTTTTTAAGGGTGGGATTAAAGACAAGCCTTCGGTGGTGCATTCAGCCTATTTTTTGTATCAATGGGCTGTCCATAATATTACCTCATTTTGTGGGTTGTTCTTACCCTCTTCATCAAGTGTGTGTGTGTGTGTGTGTGTGTGTGTGTGTGTGTGTGTGTGTGTGTGTGTGTGTGTGTGTGTGTGTGTGTGTGTGTTCTTCTGAGAGAAGAGGATCTGCGCATAATCCATCGAGGCATGATTTTCTAATCTGACACTCGAGACTGATTTCCCTGTCTCTTTGTCAATGTAATTATTCTCTCATAGTTACAATTCATTCATTTACCAGGTAGTTTTGTTTTGTATCCTATCCTGATTGCCACCCCGGTTCACCATCTCACAAACATCCAGCACAAACACTCTATATGCAGCTTTACAAGATCCCCTTTCCCGTTCTGACGAGATGTCAGAAAACATCAATGATGTTTCTTTTTCCTTCTCACAGACGTTAACGAACATGCTGAGTATTTCCTGTTTTACGCTTGTTTTATGAACGGATATTAACCGCCGATGAGTAGAATACTATTTCAAAAGCAATGTCATTATTATACATCTGCTGGTTCGAAATACATATTCCAGGTAAACAGCATTAAGCCGTATCACCTTAGTATAACGCCCTCCGTCTTGAGGCCTCGGAAATATGGCGGAATTCTCAGATAATAACTCACAGCAAACGCAATTTACGAATGCCATATTCTGCCAATGATGTATTCCCATTACACAATTATAAAAGTCAGAAATGTATTTTCCTGAGGGTATACTCATCTAATCTATAAAAAGTAACTACTATAGGATCAATAAAAGATTAAACTAGGAAATAATATGCCGATCTAAAGGCCAATATAGTCTAGAGGATTATAGGCCAGAGTGCAGAGGACAGCAAACTGACCAAATACAACCTTAAATAAATAATAATATTAACGAGAATATGAAATAACAAGATAAGGAGTCCTTAAAGCAAGATTATTCTTTGAAGGGACGTCACAATGGATGGGCGATTATCCAAAGTGAGTGCGATTATCCTCTTTTGTAAAGGGGCCTACCAGTTGAGGAGTAATAACTATCCTTGAATATAGTGGGCGAGACTTGAGGGAGAAAAGAGCATGGTCAGGGTGGTGATAAGTGCTGTTTTCCTACAACAGTGTTTTAAAAGTTAGGAAGCTATAGCGGTAATATACTCGGCCGGATCCATAACATTTTGTAGGATTTTCCTTTCAAGGGTGTTCTGTTTCCATGCCAGCCTGTTATGCAGCCACTCCATAAAGCCTCTGCACCACACCTCTATAGAAGTGTGCCAAAGCTTTTTTAGACGATCTGCCGAATACTTTCAGAATCCGAAGGAAGTAAATGCTTTGCAGTGCTTTCTTCATAATTACACTTGTGTTAGATCGAGGGCAAACCATCTGAAATGGTGGTATCCAGATATTTACATTTGCTATGCTTTTCTAGCAAACGTTCACAGTTGATTAGACTGAAAGCAATAAAGGACGATAGTGATTAAATATTTTCAATTTGAATTTATGCCAATATTGAGTCTTAGTATAATGGTCTCCACGGCAACAACGTCTGTTTTCTATCATAATCACGCGAAACACCGAATTATAAAATCACAGAAACTGATTAATCCTAGGGATTCATATTCGGCATTATTATGAAAATCAACAGTTTAGCAACTTTATTAATTTATTGCTGTACCCGCACGGTTGCTTTTACAGTGTACTAGAGCACGCAGATCCATCTTACTCTAAGGTTCACCATTGATATTTATCTCAACACTTGTCTTTCCAAGTTTTCATGCAATAACTTAGCATTACGTACGTTCTCACACTTCTGCATTTACCAAACCTCCATGTACAATACCTCCGAGACCTTTCGCATCTTCCTCAAGAAGCTGACTTCATGTCCTCATCAAACTTATATGACATATGCATACAAAGATCTCATACAAACTCTTCTCCCTCTTGTCATCTACCACAAAGTACCGAAGCATTCGGTCTCTCACGACCAGACTGTGTAACAGTTTCTTCCCCCAAGCCTTTAGACTCCTAATTCCCAGAGTTCAGTCTGACACACCATCCTACACACACAGACGCACGCACACACACACACACACACACACACACACACTTTCAGGATAATTCTGTGACAGTTTAGTTCTGCCATCGTGAAAAATAAATCATGTCTACTCTCTGCTTCAATTTGTTTTCAATCGATACCAGTACATGTTAACATTCGACCCGACGTCCGTTTATTGTACAGGCAAAACTATTAAAATGTAATCTGCAGTGCCGATTTAAATATGCAATCAGTCAGCATCGAGTACTCCATATTTTACAAGTAGCAACTTCAAAGATTTCCAGAAGATATTTTCAAACACGTCTTCACCTTCGTAAATCATTGTCGACTTTCTAATGGGATATAATTGATACTTTCTAATGGGATATTTTCAAATTGGAGTTTTTATAATGGACTCTGGCACCTTTTTTAATACAGACATAAGGTTAAAAGTCCTATTCTTCGGAGGTTTCTCACGGCCTCCGATATCGATCGATTATTCCATCGCTTATCTGGCAACTGGTTCTTTCCTCTAAAAGGTGTGATGCCATCCAATGTGTGGAAAAATCAGCACAATATATGGTAAGATGGAGATGTATGTGATGCTTCTACAATTTCATAGCTGCCACTTAATTTAGAAGGTAATGTTTTTGCCTTTGCATTCCTGCCTAATACAGAATTTAATACAATTTGACTTCATATTTGTACTAACTTACCAGGAACGCCTATGACGGCAATGATCAAATACAATATTTTCTCGAGACCGTAGTACTTCTTCAGCATTTTCCTGACGATCAATAGCAGCCACTGTGTGATAATCGGAGAAATGTTTCACTAAAGTATACATTCCCAAAGGCTTAATATACCCTTGCCTCGGGTCTCAAGTGTCAATGGGACGAAGGTGAACTAAAATTAATGACATAAAAGCGCGAAGAGATTACGACAGCTGAAAACAAATCCTCTATGACAAATTGCGTGAATAAGAAATGCCAAACAATGGAAAATCGTATTGAAGCAATGCTTTGAACTTGAGAGGAAGGTTCGGAAAGGAAGGCGGTTAGATTTTCAACATTGAACTGTCTCTTAACCTCAAGTTGTTCACCTCAATATCGTACAATCTGTTCATTTAACAATGCAGTTCTTAAAGCAGAGTCTCACGCGAGCAAGACAACTCCCTTGCCTGTAAGTGTGATAAAAATCCACGGAGTAAAAAAAAAGTTCATCACTTTAAACTGACACGGTTTGGGAAAGTGATCAATTATCCAATCTGATAAATCACCAAATTTAATGTAACCATTGAAACCAATACACCTACAGCATATTATAGCATTCCAATCATAACGTATATATAGAACAGAATTCAGAGAACGGGGCATACAGAATAGTAACGCGCTGGAGCAGTCACGTTTTTCATGCTGACCATGATGACAACTAAAACCTTTTTCATCTACCTGTACAGGTGCCTGTATAAATGACCCTTAAGCAATGCCATGGTGTGCATACCTTCCGCGAGTAGCTTCCTGGTATTTAACAACATCTGTGTAGCCCAGACCTTACAGCTAAGCCTTTCAGTCATTGAAATTTCCAGCTTGTGAAAAAGCCAACCAACATCTTTCATGATTATACATTTCGTTCACGCTCAGATACTGAAAACCTTCAGCAAGCAACTGACGTTTGTACAATCTCTCCTTACAGTTGTTACTCTCAAATTCGGGCAGCATCCCGGTTCATCTGTACTTCATCCTCTTCTGAATGTCTGCCATAAGCAGTCACAATACTTCAAAACGAGAGAGCACCGGTATGTTACGCTTCTACAGCATGATTTCTCCACATTGATTAAGACAAGCATTTTCTACATTTACATGATCTTTAAAATTGGTTTCGGTGCTCAGAGCCTCTCTCCTCTACGCCATGCACACAAATTCGTTTTCACCTAGCAGAATGTCGGCCATGTTGTTCTTTTTTGAGGGGTGAACACCATCAGAGAAAACTTGCACAGGCATTGCACGTTTAGTAATTAGCAGCTGATTCAATATCGTCACATGTACCAAGGTACAGAGAAAAGCTTTTGTTTATGTTTTGTCGTGAATGCTGACTAGTGGTGTGCCTCAGGGATCTGTATTGAGTCCAATGTTGTTTGTCATATACATTAATGATCTGGATAATGGGGTGGTAAATTGGATTAGTAAGTATGCAGATGATACTAAGATAGGTGGCGTTGTGGATAATGAAGTAGGTTTTCAAATTTTTCAGAGAGATTTAGGCCAGTTAGAAGCGTGGGCTGAACGATGGCAGATGGAGTTCAATGCTGATAAGTGTGAGGTGCTACATTTTGGTAGGAATAATCCAAATAGGACATACATCGTAAATGGTAGGGCATTGAAGAATGCAATAGAACAGAGTAATCTAGGAATAATGGCGCATAGTTCCCTGAAGGTGGAATCTCATGTGGATAGGGTGGTGAAGAAATCTTTTGGTATGCTTGCTGCCCTTTATAAATCAGTGCATTTCTATGTAGGAGTTGGGATGAAATGTTAAAATTGTACAAGACATTGGTAAGGCCGAATTTGGAGTATTGTGTACAGTTCTGGTCACCGAATTATAGGAAAGATGTCAACAAAATAGAGAGAGTACAGAGAAGATTTACGATTGTTACCTGGGTTGCAGCACCTAAGTTACTGGGAAAGGCTAAACAAGTTAGGTCTTTATTCTTTGCAGCGTAGAAGATTGAGGGGGGGACTTGATAGAGGTATTTAAAATAATGAGGGGAATGGATAGAGTTGACGTAGATAGGATCTTTCCATTGAGAGTAGGGGAGATTCAAACAAGAGGACATGATGTGAGAGTTAGGGGGCAAAAGTTTAAGGGTAACACGAGGGGGAATTTCATTACTCCGAGAGTTGTAGCTGTGTGGAATGAGCTTCCAGTAGAAGTGGTACAGGCAGGTTCGATATTGTCATTTAAAGTAAAATTGAAAAAGTATATGGACAGAAAAGGAATGGAGGGTTATGGGTTGAGTGCGGGCCAGTGGGATTAGGTGAGTGTAAGTGTCGGCACGGACTAGAAGGGCCGAGATGGCCTGTTTGTTTCCGTGCTGTAATTGTTATATGGTTATAATGGGCATACCATACTTAAGTACATAGAGGCAATATAAGCATAACAATTACAAAATGCCGGATATAATCTTATATTAACAGAGGAACTGTTGTCCAAGCGAACAAATATGAAACAAGCCTATGATGACGTAGATTGAAATACCATTATTTCAACTTTATATAAACCAGTCTTCTGGTCTTCTGTGTGTGTGTGTGTGTGTGTGTGTGTGTGTGTGTGTGTGTGTGTGTGTGTGTGTGTGTGTGTGTGTGTGTATCTGTGTAATTACTCTGGATATGGATTCTCTTTGACACTATATAATTGGAGATACAGTTATATATTTAACTTCTATTCTAGTAAAATAGAACAGACTGTTTGTTTTCTGATAGTTAGTCGTCCATTCACGTTAACTAGTTTAGCGTGAATTTAGCGTCCATGGTCACACGTGTTCTCTCAACATCAAAAGCTTTCAAAACATCTCTTGTCAATAACGTGCAGATTTCTTTTCTAGTAAAATGAACGTCCTATTTTGTTGCTGTACGGCCTTCCCCTTTTCAATTTACTGAACTTAAATGTAACTTCCTTAAGGCTTGTGTCTTTCACAGCGCCATGCTGACAAATGAATTTGCATAGATAGCAAAAGTGGACATACTGTGTTTAATCATTTCGGCAGAAATATTAGTTTGCTCAGTGATCAGATGAGCCCCGATTCTAATCCGTCCAGTATGTCGCCTGTAAAGCGAAATTAAGTCAGGCCATTATGTTATTCTTTCATTACAGAACATTTAATTATACCGATGTGTGTGTGTGTGTGTGTGTGTGTGTGTGTGTGTGTGTGTGTGTGTGTGTGTGTGTGTGTGTGTGTGTGTGTGTGTGTGTGTGTGTGTGTGTGTGTGTGTGAGTGTGTGTGTGTGTGTATGTGTGTGTGTGTGTCATCACTCTAGATTTTTTAATTACCTCATGTATAGCTCATTGCTCAATACATTACGAAATCCAAATATAGATGCTTATGTTGCATATATTGTTAGTTGCAATTAAACTCAACGACGACCGTTTTGCTAAAGATAATTTATTTTCATGGTAAACACTGACACAATACACAATGCATGAGCTAGCACTTTTTACTCAGTGACTACAGTGTTTTCTTAACGGCTAGTGGTTTTCAGCAAAATGGTCCACGGCTTTCTGTCTTCCTGGGGTTTCTTTCCCAAAAAGCTAAACTTTGAATCGAAGGTGAATGCGCAAGGAATCGCCAGAATCACCCATTCTTAGTAACGAGAATGTAAAAACGAGATTTTAAGTCAGATATTAGTCATCACAACCACAGAAGAAAGGTAACCGGGTGAATTCAATTTGCGAGAAATTTGATATGATTATAGATGGGCCATAGGAAATAATTTTCGGACAGATGGAAGCCAGTTCTGCTTCGAGGTTCGTGGTATGCCTTGATATCCGGACTGTGGAACACACACAGGAAGTAAGGCTACACAGATAGAGAAAAAGAACCGAAGTGTCGTAATAGATGGTCAATTTTCAGCAACCAGCGCTAATGCCGATATCTAACTTGTATTCCTCAGTTCGAACGATTAGAGGAAGTGGAGCAGAAGCAGTGGGTGATATGAATATTCAAACCGGACAATATTTTTCAGTGAATTTGCAGTTCCAAGCTTGCAAGTTCAAGTATATGCTGAACAACGGGGTGACCCGTCGGAGCACCCTTTGAGAGAAAGGTAGTGCAGCTTGATGGGACCAGAATGAACATTAAATTTTCCTTGCATGCTATTGGTATTGCTTTGATTTGGAAATCGAGGAAGAAAAACAGTTTATTGGAGAAGAAAGAAGCGTAGCAAGGCAAATATAGCTCCTCCGCGTTTAACGAAGGACACTTCTGATGGCAACATTTTTGGTTGATCTGCTACCCGTGTGCCTCCTGTTATCATTCTGCAGACGTGCAGTCCTTTCAAGCGCCGTCTCTTCATTTCTTCTGCTTTTTGCTCTTTGTCTCTGATCTTGCAGATGTGCATTTCCTAGCTCCTTTGCCTCTTCCTCACTCCTCCTTCTGTGCCTGTTGTCACTCTGGAGACGTGCGTGCCTCTCTTCCTCTGTCTCTTCTTCTCTCATCTTTTTTGTCCTGACTCTTTGATCCTGGAGCCGTGCGGCCCTTGCCACATCCGATTCTTGTTCACTCCCTCTGCTCGCCGCTTCCCAACGACGTTTGGCGTCATCTCTTGACCATAATGTCCCCTTTCTCTTTCCACGTGGCATAATTAGGCTGACCATATTTTTTTACTCTAACGCTGGATGGAAGATACAAAGCAGTAATACCAAAGGAAGCTGATTATTCTTAATGATATGGTTGGTGCTGTCCTAAATGGACATGATATATTCACCGCTGTCCTTTGACTGCAGCAAAGGGTTTTATGGGTGTCTAGAAGTTAGTCATTACGGGTTATGGGATGTTATGTCATGCTTAAATTTAGAGAAGATACGATGTTCAGTTTCTGGATCTAATCAAAACTTTTATACATCGTGGGGACGATTTCTGAGTTATTTTCAAAACCTTTGATTTGTTGTAAAAGTACAGATGTTGGCTAATTTATTATGTGATGTGCTTTCCCATATTTTCTAGCTTTTCCTAACAGCTCTGACTTTGGTAGTGCGTTTAGATTTTTTTCTGTATAACAATATTATTATATTTCAATATTATGATTTAATTTAGTTTTTGTGAATATAGTGTTTTGTGATTGTATCCGTATTTATAATATAATGTATTTGGTACTTTTTTACTTATAATATATATCTTCTTGTACTCTGTATTCCTTTATGCAGAAACTAATAAAATATTGAAAGAGAAGTACGTCATTACAATAAGATTTAATTACCTCTTACTGATGGGTGGCAATTTGTTCTGTCCCAATCCTGCAGATGCTGATGGTGATCTGTAACAGCTCGAAATGGAGCTACGCTGCCCTGCCTTTTTGCTCCGGTTGGTGCCGCTGCTGAGGCTGGCCGTGCGCATTCGGCGTGGTGCCGTGTCCCAATTTCTATAATGGCGGATTGGCTCTCGGGTGAAAGGCAGCCTGTTGATTTTTGCGAATCAGCAATTTTATAAGAATATATAACCCTGAACTCTGCCTGCACTCTGAAAGTTAGTGCATTTTAAGTCGATTTAGCCAAAAAAGTGCCGCAGTAATGTACTGCTTGCGATAATTGGAGAACAGAAACAGACAAACAGAGCATGAGAGTTTTAGTAGTATATAGATAGACACACTGCCATAACCCTCTCTGTTATAAGTGCAAAATATATACACACTTCCTCAAGGAACCAGGAAAAGTATCTGCGCAGTTCCAGAGCAATTACATGCCAGTACCTCAAACGACCAAATACCGAACGCAACTGAGGGATACTGGAAGAGTATATGCGAGAAACAAATATCGCTCAGCAACATTGCCCAGTGACAGGAAGACCTACAAGCAAGCCTCTGCAACATTCCTGGTGAAGAACCTGTCACCAGCAGAGCAGCAGATGTTCAGCAACGGGTAGCAGGTATGAGGAACTGGACACCACCAGTGATTGGCATGACCCACGTCTATTGACTGAAGAAACTAATTGCACTACATGCACGGTTGCCTGCTCAAATAAATCAGCTACTTCGAGCAGGACCCTATCCTGACCGTTAACTATCTGTATACATATAGATGGACAAATAGATAGATCACTAAACAAGAAAAAAGAAGCAATAATGTAGAAAACTTACTGTTCTAGTGACAAGATCAAGGTAGGGTCTGGTTCTTCATTGATGTCACATCCTGAAGGAAAAACCTGTTATGCAGTCTGGCGGTCCAGTCCTGATGTGGCTCTGTGTCTTCTCTGAAGGTAGTGGATCAAAGGGGCTGTGGTATGTGTAGCGATCATTTGTAATGTTGTCGACCGTTCTACTGCAACGCTCACAGTAAACATCAAATGCAGGGGGAAGGAAAACACTGATGATCCTGCAAGTCTTGTGGTCTGTCGCCTAGCAGGTTCCGTGCCACATAACGCTGGAGCCGGGTAGTACTCTATCCATCGTACTGTTGTAGAAAGTTGTTACAATGGAGAGAGAGAACATTATACACCTCAGTTTCCTCAGGACAAGCAGACGCTAGCGTGCCTTCTTGAACATTGAGAAAGAGTCGGATGTCCAAGTTAGGCCGTCCGTTATGGGCAGACGATAGAATTTCGTGTTTTTCGCTCTTTCCACGGGAAAAGCAACGGAAAGAAGTCCACCTCTGCATTTCTGAAGTCCACAATAATCTTTTCTGTTACGACCCCGTTCAGACTCGGATTGTCGTTCTTGCATCATTTAGCAAGCCTCTCTACTTTCTCTCACTGGTGAGGCCCCACGTGGACTATTGTGAACACGTTTGAGGGCCCTTATCATACAAAATATGTGCTGAGCCTGGAGAGGCTTCAAAGGAGGTTGACAAAAACTGTTCCAGGATTGAACGGCTTATCGTCTAACGAGCGTTTAATAGCTCTGGGTTGTAACTGTACATACTAGAATTCAAAAGAATTTGGAAGGGGTGGTCCTTCTCAATGAAAACTATCGAATGGTGAAAGGGCATGATGGAGTGGAAGTGGAGAGAACGCTTCCAGTAGTGAGAGAGTCTAAGACCAGAGAATGCTGCCTCAGAACTAAGGGTCGTCTATTCAGAAGGGAGATGAGGAGGAATTTTTTTAGCAATACAGAATTTGTCCTTCATAATTTGATATACTTCTGTAAGATCAGCCCAATTCTAATGAAAACACTTCCAAGATTTTCTGCCTTTCCCTATAACACAAGTCGCTGCAAATTCCTCGTAAATCAGCTTTGTACTCAGTACAGACTATCCCCTTATCATGTTCCCGTCTGGCAATCCCCCGCCTGTCTATTTACCTCAGGAATTAGGTTTCTATCCCCTCGTTTAGTTTCCAATCATTCCCAGGTTCCACTAACTACACACACCTGCTTTCCATCAGCAAATGCAGTATAAAACCCCGTGATCACAACAAGGAGCGGCCAGTTGTTGGTCGACTCCGGTGTGAGTAGCCTTGTTTCATGGTTCTTAGGACTGCCAGACCTAAGGCTAGCAACGCTCCTCGATACCGATTCCACGCTCGCTACGTCAAGAGCGCCTCCCGACTCTGCCTCCGCGCCCTTGTTCTGCACTTGAGTTTGTCCACCGCCTCGCTCGTGTAACACCCACAGTAAACTGAACAAAACTGAACAGAGTATTCTAAGTGACGCGTCACCAGCGTCTTGTACAATAAAACTGACATTGAAACTTCCCTACTCAGTTCCCTAACTGATGAACGCCCACTGGCTAAATGCCTTCTTCATTTTCTGCCTACCTGCGACCTCACACTCAAGAAATTATACACTCCCCACTCCCTTTGTTATCACAATCTCTCAAGCCAACTGTTCATTATTAATGTGATCCTCAGTTACCTTCCCAAAAGTTCTTATTTATCTGAGTTAAGTATAGTTAAGTCAAGTCGCTTTTATTGTCATTTCAAACATAATTGCTAGAACAGTACACAGTAAAAACAAAATAACGTTCCTCCAGGACCATGGTGTTACATGAAACAACGCAAAACTACATTAGACTTCGGACCTACACAGGACTACATAAAGTGCACAGAACAGTGCAAGACAGTACAACAATTAATAAACAAGACAATGGCACAGTAAAGGGTTAATTACAATATAATAATAAATTATGTACATGCAAACAATGTTTTAGCAGGAATTGAGAAGGAAATGAGCAAAAATTGCAAAGGGAGTGGAGTGGTGTTCAGGTGTGTGTGTGCGTGCGTGCGTGCGTGCGTGCGTGCGTGCGTGCGTGCGTGCGTGCGTGCGTGTGTGTGTGTGTGTGTGTGTTAGACTAAACTCTGGGAATTTGGGTGTCTAATGGCTTGGTGGAAGAAACTGATACTCAGTCTGGTCATGAGAACCCAAATGCTTCGGTACCTTTTGCCAGATGACAGGAGTGAGAAGAGTTTGTATGAGGGGTGCGTGGGGTTTTTCACAATACTGTTAGCTTTGCGGGTGCAGCGTGTGGTATAAATGTCTGTAACGGCGGGAAGAGAGACCCCGATGTTCCCTTCAGCTGACCTCCCTTAATCTCCATTTCCTGTTATTCAGGCCAATTACCCTGCTGAACAAGGTCCCTTTATATGCCCAGATGACCACCTTCATATTCAATAACAATTTCAATATCATCAGAAAACTTCCTAGCCATTCCAAATGAATTCCCAACCAAATCGTTGATTAAGTTGACAACTAGCAAAGACCCCCGGGGAAAACGGCTAGTCACTCATCTCCAGTCGAGAAGTAAACTTCTAAAATTATCTTTGCATCATACCATGAAGCTAAATCTTCATTGATACTTATAGTTCTGATTCGATTCCTTGCAATCTAGTGTTGTACTCTAGCCGACAATGCTGAATCTTAACAGAGATCTAAATGAATTTAACTTAGATCGCTTCTATATCATCCCGCACTGATGAGCTAAAAGATGACCCGATACTTATCCCCGTTGATATCCCACCAATCTCACCCCCACAATATCTATTTCACATCAGCCCTCCCACGCTAAGTGAGGTAGAAAAAGGCAGTGAAGAAGGCAGGATCTGCATCAGCACCAGGCCCTAATGGTGTTCCGTATTGTATCTAAAAGAACGCTGCGGATTTTCTGAGATTCTTTTAGAGAAACATAAGGAAAAGCAAATTATCCCCAAAGCCTGGAGAAGAGCGGGGTGAGTTTTGATCCCAAAAGAAAAGAATTCGTCCACCATCGAACAGTTTCGCCAAATAAACCTTCTTAACATAGAAGGCAATACCTTCTTCTGCTTTTTGGCGCAGTGACTTACAAAATATCTGAAACAAAACCATTTCATTGACACGTCAATCGGAAATTCTGGCATAGCAGGCTTCTCGAGAACCCTTGAACATACCAGAGTCATATGGAATCAAATCCAGACAGCTAAGAAAGAAGGAAAGGATCTGCATGTCTTGTTCCTCGACCTGGCCAACGCCTATGGATCAGTTCCTCATTCCCTGCTGTGCACTGCTTTTGAATTCTTTCAGGTACTTGCAACAATAACAGATCTGGTAAAACACTACTTCCAGGATATGCAAGTTTGTCTCACAACATCAGACTTCACAACTGGAAGTAGGCATCATGGCGGGTTGCACCATCTCCCCATTGGCCTACACAATGGCGATGGAGCTCATTATCAAAGCCGCAAAATGGGTTGCGGGAGGAAAACGGTTACAGTTTGGTCAAAGGTTACCAACTATACCAGCCTGTATGAACGATATAACAATACTGACGACAAATGTCCCCTGCACCAAGAGACTTCTGAAAAGCTTCATCAAAACATCACATGGGCGAGGATGAATATCAAGCCCAGCAAGTGTAGAAGCATATCCATTGTTAAAGGTCAAGACACGGATCAAAGATTTCGTATTGATGCCCCAACTGTGAAGCTGAATGCCAATGAAGTGCTTGTGTCGATGTTATGATGCTAAGCTCAAGGACACCGAGCAGTTTAAACAATTCAAAAAGTATACCATCATGGACATAGCTCGCATCAACAAGATCTTGCTTCCAGGATAACTCAAGCTGTGGTGTTTCCAGTTCGGCATACTCCCAAGACTCAGGTGGCCTTTAACAGTCTACGAAATCCACATCAACAACGTGGAAAAGCTCGAAAGAGTGATCAGCACACATGTGAAACAGTGGCTTGGACTTCTACGATGCTTAAGTCCTGTTGGACTGTGTGGGAAAGGCAAATTGGAATTACCAATTGCAAGTCTTGTTGAAGAATTCAAATGCACCAAAGCAATGTTGGTCATTTCCCTCACCGAACATGAAGTTACTGTTATTCGAACACCGTCCCCCGTGTGGCAACGTGGGGGAAATGGACCCCATCTGAAGTCCTTCAGAGAGCTACCTCTGCTCTTCACTTCAGCAATGTGGCTGGACAAGTCCAACATGGAAGAGCCGGTCTCGAGCTCGTCCCAAAGGCTCCTCAATGGCACAAGACAACATCAGTGCAGAACAGACGGCTCGTGGTGGAAGACCTCAGGAGACAGGAGGAGGCAGAGCGACACGCCAGAGCCGTCTCAATGGCTAATCAGGGCCAATAGACTAATTGGGAGAGCCTGGAAAAGAGGGATCTCAGTTGGCGTGACAACTCAGTTGGCGTGACATCTGTGAGATGGAGGAATCTCGGCTAAGTTTTGTGATCGGAGCCATTTATGACATGCTACTAACACCTGAAAACCTGAACCAGTGGTGGGCAGTGGACCTTGCTTGCTCTCCTTGTCAAGCACCTGGATCACTAAGGCACCCTTCAACAGGATGCACCATGATCCTCAGTCAGGGGCGGTATACTTGGCGTCATTACCAAGTTCTCAGACACCTGGAACAAAGGAGAACTACTGTAAATGCTCTCCCACAAACATCGGCAGGAAAAGTCCACATTACACGATTTGCACCAGAGTACAACCTCCAGAGCACCAAGTAACATCAAAGGATATAAGCGTTCTGCAGGTTTCTCGGGATTGGAAAATGGACGTGGACTTGGAGAAAACGGTTGTATTTCCCTCAGACATTGCAGCTACAAACCTCCGGGCAGACATAGTCCTGTGGTCCACAACAGCCAAGCTGGCATATGTTGTGGAGTTGACACTACCATGGGAAAATGATGTTGAAGAAGCTTGTAAGAGAAAGATAACCAAGTACTCAGAACTAGCAACCGAAGGTGCTCAGAACGGTTGGAAGACAAAGATTTTCCCTGTAGAAGTGGAATGCAGGGGATTCGTTGCTACATCTACGACCAGTCTATTGAAGAAGATGGGGATAAGGGGTGTCTCCCTCCAACAAGCAATCAAGTCCTTGTCAAATGCTGCAGAAGAAAGCAGCAATTGAATTTGGATTAAAAGTGAAGTCAACAACTGGGCTGCAAATGAAAACAGGAGGGTACCGAACTGAGAAGGGGATGTATTTGGGACGCCAGATAACACCGTTGAGCCTTCTAGAGACGTCGTGGGCTTATCAATGAAACGTCAAAGAAAGAGAGTTCCCACCAGATGACCCCGATGATGTAGCTACCCTCCTCGTCACCACCCCAAGCCTATTGCTAACATCGTGAGTGCCGAATTATCATATGGATTGAACCATCAAGTCCTATTTACTCTACTGCAACTCGTCATAGACTTGCTTATTTTTTCGAAAGCATCAATGGAACTTGGGAGACATGACCTTGCACTCACAGACTTAGACTGACAATCCTTAGTCAATTCATGTGTTTCCAACTAGATTTCTGTCTTAACTCTCTGAATACCCTCTTCCCTTGTCGAACACAGATCATAAGAGAATAGTACCACAAGATATAGATGTAGAATTAGGCCACGTGGCCCAGTAAGTCTGCTCCGCCAGGTCATCATGGTTGATCAATTTTTCTCTTAAGCCTGAAATTCCTGCCTTCTCACCATATCTCTTCATGCCCTGACCAATCCAAGTTCCATCAACCGCTGACATAAACGGACATAAAAACTTGGCCCGTGACAAATAATTCCACAAATTCACCACTCTCTCGCTGAAGAAATTACCCATCATCTCCGTTTTGAAAGGACTCCCCTCTATTCTGAGGCTGTGCCTCTGGCATTAGACTCTCCCATCACGGGAACCATCCTCTTCACATCCACTCTGTCAAGGCTCTTTCACCATTTGACAGTTTTCAATTAGATTCCCTATCATGCTTCTGAAATCCAGCGAACTGTCACCCTCCTTGACCTCATTAGTGGGGTGTCAATTGTTAAGGAAGTGATTGTGAGTGCATGGTGACACAGGACAAGATAGGACAAAGTCAGAATGGTTTCTATCAGAAAATCTTGCCTAACCTGTTGCAATTATTTGAAGAGATTACAAGTAGGATAGATAAAGGTGATGCAATGGTTGTTGTCTATTTGGACTTTCAGAGGGTCTTTAAGAACATGTCACATATGAGTCTGCATAGCAAGTGTAGAGTCGATGGCATTACAGGAAAGCTACTACTATAGTTAGAGCTTTGGCTGATTGGTAGGAAGCAGCGAGTGGGAATAAAGGGATCCTTTTCTGGTTGGTTGCCAGTCATTTGTGGTGTTCTGCAGGGGTCAGTGACGAGTGTGCATCTTTTCGTTCTGTAAATCAATGATTTAGATCCTGGTATAGATGTATTTGTTGTCAAGTTGCAGGTGATACGAAGATTGGTGGAGGTACAGATAGTGTTGAGGAAGCAGGTAGGCTGCAGAAGGACTCATATTAGTAGAATAGGAAAAACAGCGGCCAATGAAATACAATGTTGGAAAATGCGTGGCCATGCAGTTTGGTAGTGGAAATAAATGTGCAGTCTATTTTCTAAATGGGGAGAAAATCCACCTTTCGAATGTTGAAAAATCAAGACAGAGTAGATTTGGACAGGTAGTTCCCCATGGTGGGGCAGTCTAGGACAAGGGGGCAAACCCTCAGGATAGAACAGCGTCCAGTTAAAACAGAGATGCAGAGTAATTTCTTTAGCCAGAGAGTAGTGAATCTGTGGAATTTATTACCACGGGCAGCTGTCGAGGACAGGTCGCTGGGGGTATTTAAAGCAAAGATCGATAGGTTCTTTATCGGCCATGGCATCAAATGTTACGGGGAGAAGGTCGGGGAGTGGGGCTGAGGAGAGGAAAAAGTATCAGCCTCGATTGAATGGCGTAGCAGATTCACTGTGCCAAATGCTTATGGCCTTATATTAGTGGAATTTGGGTACTATATGTTTGCTGAATGCTCACCTTCTTCGTTTATGTAATTTGGGGAACGTGAAAGTTCTGTCAAATTTTTACTATTTCTAAATTACTACCATTTCGCAGTCACTATTTTCTGTCTCACTTGCCAGACCTAAAAACTTGATTCAACAATGCACTAACTCAACATGGTTCTTCAGGAAATTGCCATGGTAAAAACAGAAGAAATATTCATTGAGGAACTCGGCCATCTCCTGCAGCTGTACAAAATTATTTTCAACATCATATTTAGAGTGGTATTGTTCGCTCCCAGTTGCTCTTTAATTAATGAGCTACTAGCTTCCTTGAAACTTGCTTACAAAAGATATCTCAGGCTCCAGTTTCACATTTGCGGTCCTTTTACTCCAAAAACCCCTATGCTTCTCCCGGGATTTGTTTTATTTCTGTCTGTACCTGGCCAATGCCACATCCGTTTCATTGACCAAAATCCATCGTCAGCCAAGGTTTTGTAACCCTACCAGAACTCCACTTGGAATATGGGGTGATTGAATTCTCAATATCTCACTTAAATACTCCCTTATTCCAGTCTTCTGTTTGCCTTCAAACATCTGATCAGCTTTCTCTTTCAAATTCCTACCTAATACTACTAAAATTGCCTTGTTGCAACTTATACACTTCTGGGCATTTGGACCGAATCTATACTTCTTCAGCAATTAAAATCCCAGAGAACTATAGTCACTAGCTCAAATGTGCAACCCTCTATGTAACTATAGTCTCTTCCTGCACAATTTCTGCAGTGTTGATCAAGTTTTACCTTTGCCTGGAGGGCGATTCAATATAGAATACTGAGTGTATTATTCCTGAATCTATGTAACAAATTTACCCAACCCTAGCCCTTAGCACTATGATAGTCAAAGTTTTCAAAGGTTTCAAAGGTGCATTTAATGGTCAGATAAATTTATACAGTATACATCCTGAAATTCTGTTTCTTCACATCCAACCACGAAAGCAGAGAAGTGCCACAAAGAATTAATGACAGTTAAATGTTAAAACCCCAAAGCCCCCCAGCTCCCCCTCCCACATGTAAGCAGCAGCAAAGCAACAATCCCCTTCCCCCACCAACTAAACAAACATCGGTGCCCGCCCACCGAGCACTAAAGCATGCAGCAAAGCATCAATAAAGACACTCTCTCTCTCTCTCTCTCTCTCTCTCTCTCTCTCTCTCTCTCTCTCTCTCTCTCTCTCTCTCTCTCTCTCTCTCTCTCTCTCTCTCTCTCTCCCTCCCCCCCAATAGGCAATAGGACCCAGTCTATTTTAGTAAGTTATAATCTCCGAATACGAGAACCCTACTGTTCATATAGGTTTCTGCAGTGTCCCTGCATATATGCTTGCCTGATTTCTATTTCCTAATGCAGGTTCTATTGTACAATGTCAACTAAGTGCCCTCCCCTTTATCGACAAAGATTCGTTAAAATGAAATGTGCTTCCCCCAAAATGCTGATTGTTTAGAAATATCAAATGTATGAATGTATGAGGATAAGCAGAGAAATGTTGAATACAAGAGGCATGGATTGAGATATCAAATATCATTGAACATGCACTCAGGGTAAATTGGAGGGTTTAAAAGATGAGCACAGGGCTAGATTTTGACATAGAGAATAGCAGATTTCTAGCACATGCTACCAGCTGTAGTTATATAAGCAGGCACAACATTGCTGTGGACGAGATTTTTTTTAATTGGCATATTAATATGGCGAAATGTACGACGCAGATCATGTCCATTGCAAATAGGTTTAGTTTTATTTGACATCCTGGTTGGCGATCGGCATTAATACGGTGAATGCTTGCAGATTGACTAATGACATTCCTTAGTCAACATGAAAATATAGGATACATAAGGAAATATTTTAACAGAATTTCCATGGATCACCTGCGTAGTCATATTGGTCATGTGCTCTGGGCTGGGGCTCACTTTGAAAGTATCAACACTACATCGGTTCGATTAACAATGGATATGAAAAGGGTGTGAAAAGGATGTCTGTTTTCCCTGCAGTGGAAGAGTGGAAGAAGTGAAAAAATAAATAATTGATGTAAATAAAGTTTTGGGGTATTGATAAGGCAGAATGGAGTATATAGATTTAGAGGAAGAGAAATAAAGGGGATCTGAAAGAAATGCTCTTCACCCAAAGATAATGAGTACCTGGAAGAAACTGCTTGAAAGAGCGATAGAAACAAATTCACTGACAGAATTGTGCACTTTAAAAGGGATATGGATAGATATTTAGATAGGCTAAGCAGAAACAATTGGGATTATAGTAGATAGCCATCATTGCTCAAAAGCACTTGTTTTTGCATCTGCACTATGTTATGGAGACAGGATAATTACTTGAATTGACTAAGATGGGATTAATAAGGGCGGGTGTCCACAGAGCAGCCTGGATGTTGCTATGAATTATAATTTTGGAGCTTACTTTATATTGACAAAGTTTTTCAGGCACTGATCACCATGCTGAGATTAATAGCAAATATCGTGTTAGTGCCTCACCTGCTACATATAAGAAAATAGGAGCAGTGGACAATCAGGTCGTCCAAACCCTCTTCACAATTTAATATGATTATGGCTGACAAATGTTGTCCCCTATTTCCCTTCAGTGCCTCACGCTTCTGATCTTTGATAGCTGAAGTATTTAAATACTTCTAAATACCTTGCTGCCACAACCTGTTAGTGCCAAGAATTCCAGAGATTCACCAGCTATGCAAGAAGAAATTTCTACAGACTTTAGGTTTAAGTTGCTGAACATGTGTCATGTAGTTATGTCTCATTTTTCAAGTGAAGACATACACTATCACGACAACTTATGACGTTGTATATTTCAATACGTTTGCCCATTCCTTTAAATTCTAAGTAGTTCAAGCAGCCCGCAATTAACCAGATAAAATCCGTTGGTACTAACACCAAACGTGCAGTATCATTTAGGTCAAAGGACGGAAAGATGCATGCAGCTGAACTCTCATCGACACCATGGACAATTGCAACGAAGTCTCCCGATTTTATTAAACTCCGAAAACCTTGCAAATGTAATTTGCCTTTGTTTATGACTAGTAGACAGAGTAATAATTATACACGACACAGTTTTCATCTAAAAAATCTTCAATGTAATGGACAAGCAAAGATCAGCCATGAAATTAAAAATACAAATGCTTCAACGAAGTGATCTAACACAACAGAAGTCTGTTTAGTCAAGAAATAAGATTTGCCTAGTTACATCACCATGTGACCATGAATGCATCAGTCAAAAATAAGATAATGGCCCCTTGTTAATGACTTTCATCAAACCAAACACCAGTTATTTTATCATTTAGCACATCAAATATGTTCAAGGATCTCATGGTTTTGTTTACCAATATTAGGGATATTTGTATACCTTTGGTATACAAATATTTGGTACCTTTCAATACTCATTTTACATGTTGATGTTATCCGTTCAGAGAAGCTTCTAATCAATCTACAGTATATCTATAGGCCGTCATAGATAAATACAGCGCGGAAGCTGGCCCAGCCTGTCCTTGCCCACCACAGCACTCTCCCTGTTCGCACCAAGTTGCGCAGGGTCAGCTAACAATCCTCCAAGCCATTATCCTCCATATACCAATCTAATTGCCTCATAAATTTTACTATTTAAACCACTTCAGCCGCTTTCTATGGAGCACATTGCTGGTAGTCACTGCATTATGTGCAAATACAGTGTTTTTCGTGTCTCTTGAGCTTGAATATCTTGTTTCTTGTCCTATATCTAGAACTTCTACTTTGGGAATCTTCAAACCTATGGCAAACACGCTGACAGTTCACTCTATCCATGAACAGCCTGATTTTCTAAACTTCTTTAAGGGCATCTTTCGTACTCCTACCCTCCAGGGAATAATAATCCAACTTGGTCAACCTCGCTTCATTACCTCGGCCCTCTAGTCCGGACAGCATTCTCATAAATTATCTTCTAACTCAAATCTCCTCTGCACCATCCCCTGCTTGACAAAGTATGCTGGTTATTCCTGATCAGGCCTGGACCATCCTAACGATAGCAGATCCTACTCCTCAGAAATTCTTCCAGTAAACTCACTACGACTAAACTCGCGCTCATCGGCCTGTTGTTCCTTAGTCCGTCCTTACGATAACACGATAAATAAAGCTGTACACAACACTCTAAGTACCAACAATTTATATAACGAACATAATGTCCCTTGGTCCAAGACTAATGCTCTGACTGATAATAATGCCATATTGCTAAACGTCATCTTCTCTCCTGTCCACTTCTGTAGCCACTTTCAGTAAAGTGTGCAGTTGGTCTCCCATATGCTTCTGTTCCATAAGACTAATCATGCCTAACCATTTATTTGCTGAGCCTTATAGTAGAATGTGCAAAGTGCATCAGCTCAAGCTTATCTATATTGAAACCTATTTGCCATTCATCAGACCATGTTGTGCAATGAATTCAATTGCAATGAACGCAGTTCCTTGTAACATGCTTCACTATATATACGACTCTATAATTTAGTATTAGCAAACTTGCTAGACGTGCCATGTGCATTCCTCAATTAATTTACATATATACTTCTGGGGCATTCATCAACACATGTCGTCCTGTACAGAAAGAGTATGCTGGCTATTCCTGATCAGGCCTGGACCATCCTAACGATAGCAGATCCTGCTCCTCAGAATTCCTTCTAGTAAACTCCCTACGACTAAAGTCAGGCTCATCAGCCTGTAGTTCCCAATCCGTCCTTACTACCCTACTCTAACAATAGAATATTAGCTTCTCTCCACTCATCTCTAATTTCGTTCACTTGGGAAGCAGCAACACAGGCACGTAAAATAGCAAGAGGATATAAATTACAAATATATTATACATGAGAAAAAGACTATGTGAGGCTCCGTGGCAGCATAGCGGTTCAGTGTGGACTGTAAGAAGTTCCTCCGTTCTCCCAGTGACCGGACTTATCGGTTTCCTACCTCAGAGCGAATACCTACAGGTTAGTTGTCAGGATCCCGAATTAACAAAGGCAAACATCAAAGTTTTGGTGCTCCAGTTCCCCGGAGTATGGGTAGCTGTCGCTGTTCCTTTAAGACTCAGCCTCCCAATTATTGCTTGCCACGTTCCTTTCGGGAAAGTCTGCATTTAAAGTGCTCGTGCTGAGCACTGTGTTCAATCATAAGAATTCCATTTCGAGTGCTACTGTTTATGATTTCGCCTTTGGATTTCGTCTGCGTCGTCCGGCTTATTTCGAGTCTGAATCCGGGTTTATTTTACTCCGCCATCCATACCTCTCACGTTACAATGCGATTGAACGATCGTGAAACCAGAAAATGATGGATGTCAGCAAACCAAGTTAGTCTACCAGGGAACAATTGTCTGCAGACACAACAAAAACTCGGCAGGACATCCTCACCAGTTGCCAGAAACTCTGCAACTCCAGTAGGCAGGATCCGAGTTCGGACCAGACGACTGCCATTTCCGGGCATGTTCAAGTTAAAGACTCTGTCAGTACTTCAGAGGCATCGCTACACCTACCGGCTCCGGGGATTCGTCGTGCAATACTATTTGGTCCAAGTTACAGCCATCTAAATTCCAGTCGGAACGCAGTAGGTTAGTCTATGTCGCCTCAATTCTTACTGAAGGAGACCTGGTCTGAGCCACCGCACTCTGGGGGAACTATTCTCCTGACTATGCCAGTGCAGACCTCTTTCTAGAGACTTTGAGGAAGATGTTCTATCACACGGTCTGAGGACATGGTTCTGTGACAAGGCTCCTCAACGTGTGCCAGGGGAATCGGTCTGTGGCCAATTTTTCCATAAAATTTCGTACCTTATCGGTAGAGAGTGGTTGGAATGTATAATCACTGACCTCTCTATGCCACGGGATTGAGTGACGAGCAAAAGGTTGCCCTTGAGGCCCAGGACCCGGTGGAGGATCTAGCTGATTGATAAGCACCTAGGGATTTGCTTCGAAAACCGACAAACGGAAAAAGAAGGGGTAGGAGATGGGGAACGTTCTGAAAATACCCTTCCCCTAACTATTATCCGTCCTCTCCTATTCCCAGGGCTAGTATTCCTCGACCGCCGCCAATCAGCCTTCAAGGCAAACAGGCCAGACCAGGCGCTCTCGAGACAAACGAAATAGAACGAGGAAGAGTTGCTGCAGTTACTGTGTAGAGGTTGGGAATTATCTCAATCACCCAGAAATCTGCCAGTACCGTTCAACTTAGGGATGGCTGTGGCTGTTACACGTAAAGTTTAGCTGACTCGGGAGTGGTGCGCTCTGTGTTGCTTTCCTGAGGAGACAATACTTAGATGTCTTTATTGTCTCGGGGACAGTGGGAATTTTACAGACCTACGACTGGCCAGAAGATTAAAAAAAATGTATATATATATTCGAATCTCAACCAGCGGCTCCTTGCCCTGGCGCAGAAAAAAAGACCTTTGTTGTCAGGGCAGATAAACCACCAAATATTTTTGCTCAAGCTCAAGATGAGCCAGCATGTGGAATCAATCTAGTTCCATTTTCTTAACTCCCCAGGAATACCACTCTTTCTGCGTTTTCCCTGGCAGCCAGCCGTCCGCTGGTAACTCAGTTGGACGACTGGCTTCTGTCTGTACTGGGCAAACCAGCACAAACGGAAATGCCTCCAAAAGGAGCCTAAGGCACCTCCGTAGTTATGTTTCGAAATACATCGGACATTACATCACATGATCGCTACCTTTCAGATTAACCACTGAGCTACAATATTTTAGCAATCTGGACCCGCCGTAGTGCCTACAATATAATCCGCATTGGAAAATCTCATTCAGCACATCCACGGACCACTGCTAATACTATTAATACTGGGCTATTCCTTTCGGGTTCGCGAAACGCTCCAGCGGCATTCCAAGCATTTATTAATGACGTGCTCCAAGGGATGCTACACAACTCCACCGCTGTCTACATAGGTGTTATACTCATTTTCTCCCGATCTACTCAAGCACGCGTCTAGCACTTCCTGCAGAATCTACAACCTCTTCTCGGGAATCCACTGTTCAGCAAAAGCGAAAGGATTGAATCTTCTGTATTCACAGTCCCCCCCCTTGTTAGGTTTGTTATATCAAATGGCAACCTACAAATAGAGGCCTTATTACGGGATTGGCGTCAACTGACTTCCGCGAAACAACTCCAGCAGTTTCAACATTTTACCAATTTTTACATCCGGTTCCTCTGCAATTTCAGTTCAGTGGCAACACCGGACACCATCCTCGCCAAGAAATCAGCTGCGCTCTTCATCTGGACCTCGGATCCGAGGCACCTCGTCTCAGCGAAGTGCCCCAGATCACAAACTACATCCTTCTGTCTTCTACTCAAGACTTCTTTCGCCGGTGGGAATAGATTACGACATCGGGGATTGCTGGCAGTTAACATTTGCTTGCGATATGGAAGGACGGCAAAAAACTTAGATACATGCAGGTCGAGAAGGGAATTCCAGGCTTGCACATTGATCGCTGTTCTTTAATAGATTCAACATCCTTATGACTTACCAGCCATGATGAAACAAAACAAAAGCCAACGCCCTCGCTCAGTAGTTTGAAGCACCTGACGGGGAAGTGAAACTATCAACTATAATTCCCAACTGTAGTGTTGGCGCCCATCCGCTGGAATACATATTTGCTAGTGCGCAGAATCCAGGAGCAACCTAAGGCAGACCCGGTTCGGGAGGTATCTTTCTTTCCGAACCTATTCTTTCGGACGTCCGCAACTATGTACACACTTCGAAACTGGATGTGAATTCCAGCAGTCGCTCGCAGCCTAGAGATCGTCAAGACAGATTACTGGTGGTCAGGCAGGACTAAAGATGTCAAGTACTTTTTTAGAGAGTGATATCTGCGCAGGAAATAAAGAACCCCAGCTCCTCCTCTGTCTGTTTCAACATCTCCACATTTCTATTCGCCCTTGGACCTACATTTCTATGGATTATGTCACTGCATTTCCGGTATCTCGGAGTAATACAATAATACAAGACATTACCAGAACTGGCTTACCCACAGAAGGTAAAGTGTGGTTGCAGACAGGTCATATTTTGCATGGAGGTCGGTAACCAGTGCTGTGCCTCAAGGATCTATTCAAGGGCCCCTAGTCTTCGTGATTTTCATCAATGAAATGAATGAGGAAGTGGAAGGATGAGTTACTAAATTTAATGATGACATAAAGGGTGCGGGTGTTGTGGATAACGTGGACGGCTATCAGAGGTTACAGCGGGACTTGATTGGACACAAAAAAATATGGCAGAGAAGTGGCAGATGGAGTTCAACCCAGATAAGTATGATGTGGTTCATTATGATAGGTGAAATATGATGGCAGAATATAGTACTGATGGTAAGACTCTTGGCAGTGTGGAGGTTCAGAGGGCTCTTGGGGTCCGAGTCCATAGGACACTCAAAGCTGCTGCGCAGGTTGACTCTTTGGTTAAGAATGCATACAGTGCATTGTCCTTCATCAATCGTGGGATTGAGTTTCGGAGCCGAGAGGTAATGTTCAAAGCTTCAACGGTCAAATTTAAAGTCAGAGAAATGTACACAATATACATTCTGAAATGCTATTTCCTCGCAAACATCCACGAAAGCAAAGAAGTGCCACAAAGAATGCACGAGGTAAGCTTAAAAACCCTAACTCCCCCCAACTTCGCCTTCCCGCGTGTAAGAGGCAGAGAGCAACGGTCCCCCTCCCCCCACCAGCAAAAGGAATGCACATAGGTACCATCACCGAGCCCAACCGTGGGCTAAGCAACAGCAAAAACACAGACCAAAGTTACCACCAAAGCTTTCGTCCGAAATTCGACAAACCTCAGGTTCTTTCTCTTCCTGGCAAGGAAAGGGAGGTATCCCCCATTTCAAAAGCGAACGGGAAATATAACAACACCCGCTGGTTTACCGTTTCGTCGCTTTTTTCCAGCTAAGTGTCCGAAGACCGCAACGTTCTTGTGTCTTCGGACCCACAGCGAAAGATTTTCCGGCATCCCCGACGACACACGAGTCTCTTACCGTTGCACCGATCTTCGATCTGCCCGTATCCAGAGCCCGGAGATCTTAGGCTTCCGAACACGATCGTGATTCTCAGGCCAAACCCTTGACATGCGAAGAGGACGTTAGGAGAATACAGGGAGACTTGGATAGGTTGGGTGAGTGGGCAGATACTTGGCAGATGCCATTCAATGTGACTAAATGTGAAGTTATCTGCTTTGGAAGCAGGAACAAGAGGGCAGAGTATAGTCTGAACGGTGTAGAGTTAGGTAAGGGAGAAATGCAAAGAGACCTAGGAGTCCTAGTTCACCAGTCAATGAAGGTGAATGAGCAAGTGCAACAGGCAGTGAAGAGGGCAAATGGAATGTTGGCTTTTGTTACAAGGGGAATTGAATACAAGAGCAAGGATGTCCTTTTGCATTTGTACAGGGCCCTGGTGAGACCACACCTGGAATATTGTGTACAGTTTTGGTCTCCAGGTTTAAGGAAGGACATTCTGGCAATTGAGGAAGTGCAGCGTAGATTCACTAGGTTGATTCCTGGGATGGCAGGGCTGTCTTACGCAGAGAGATTGGAGAGATTGGGATTGTACACGCTGGAATTGAGGAGATTGAGAGGGGATCTGATTGAAACGTTTAAGATAATTAAAGGATTTGATAGGATTGAGGCAGGAAATATGTTCCAGATGTTGGGAGAGTCCAGTACCAGAGGGCATGGATTAAGAATAAGAGGTCAGTTATTTAAAACAGAGTTGAGGAAGAGCTTCTTCTCCCAGAGAGTTGTGGAGGTATGGAATGCACTGCCTCGGAAGACGGTGGAGGCCAATTCTCTGGATGCTTTCAAGAAGGAGCTAGATAGATATCTGATGGATAGGGGAATCAAGGGATATGGGGACAAGGGTATTGTTAGTGAATGATCAGCCATGATCTCAGAATGGCGGTGCAGACTCGAGGGGCCGAATGGTCTACTTCTGCACCTATTGTCTATTGTCTATCTATTGTCTAATGTCGAAAAACGGCCAGTCGTGGAACCCCGAGAACGGGTCGCATACCCGCAAAGAACCGAAGCCTGCGTTTAATTCCACATCAGGGTCTTCAAAAGAAAACTGAAAAGGAAAAATAAAGATTTTAAAGGCTGAAATAGAGCTCTTTCCGAAGATGCAGGCAAAGGAATTGCCGTTAACAGCCATCATCCCTCCTCAGCTCCGCATTCATAGTTGCAGCTATATAGGACCCTGGTCAGACCCCACTTGAACTACTGAGCTCAGTTCTGGTCACCTCAGTACAGGAAGGAAATGGAAACCATAGAAAGGATGCAGAGGAGATTTACAATGATGCTGCCTGGATTTGGGGAGCATGTCTTATGAGAATAGGTTGAGTGAACTCTGCTTTTCACTTTGGAGCGACGGAGGATGAGGGGTGACCTGATAGAGGTGTATAAGATGATGAGAAGGATTGATCGTGTAGATAGTCAGAGGCTTTTTCCCAGGGCTGAAATGGTTGCCGCAGGAGGACACAGTTTTAAGGTGCTGGGGAGTAGGTATAGAGGAGATGTCATAGGGATTATTTTTTACTGAGAGAGTGGTGAGTGCGTGGAATGGGCGGTCGGCGATTAAGGTGGAGACGGCTACGACATGGTATTTTAAAAGACTCCTGGATAGGTACATGCATCTCAGAAAAATAGAGAGCTGTGTGTAACACTGTGTAATTTGTAAGGTAAGGATATGTTCGTCACAACTTTGTGAGCTGATGGGCCTGTATTGTGCTGTAGTTTTCCTATGTTTCTAGCCCTGGTGGTCGTAGACCAATTCTCCAAGGCTGGCCGATTTGTACCCCTGCGCAAATTATATCGGCTTCAGAGACCGCTGAGCTCATGTTGCACGGCTCCGTCAAGTTATAGCCTCCGATCATGGCCCCCAGTTTGCCTCTGGGTACTGGAAGGGAATTCATATCAGTTGCCGTCGGGATTCTATCCGCAGATCAATGGGCAAACGACAGAGTGAACCAGAGCCTACCCTAACCATGGGGAACTCTAGTACCTGGAGTGATAACCTGATCGAGGAGCAGCTGTCACATAGAACACTTCAGCTTTCGTCTATCGTGATGGGCCCTATGGATTGCAAATATGGGTACCGTCTGCTGTATCCAGACCAGAAGCGCAGAGTTGGAGGTTCCATCAGTTGAACAGTTGTCCAGAAATGTCGCCAAAAATGGTTTCAGGCGACAAGGACATTGTTGGCCCTTTCACGGCAAGAAGACCAGGCCAGCAACAGTAGACGATAGGAACCTGCACTTGTCCCCGGTCATCGGGTCTGACTCTCAGCTATAGATCTCCTCATGCGTGTTAAATCTCGAAAATCGGTCCCCCGTTACATCGGTCTGTTCAAAATCTTGCGAAGTGTCAACCCAGTTTCATATCCTCTCCAACTTTGGAGCACCATGCGGTTTCACCCCACATTCCACATATTCCACCTCAAGGCCTTGACTGCTGGCCCCTTGCCTCTGGTTCGCAAATCATCCCCGAATTGCTGAGGGATTAATCAGTGTCAGTGTCCCTTTATGACTCCAATTGCCATTATTGTCCGCCACATTATTTCATTAAAAGTCTGTACTTAAAGGAATTATATTGTGCATTCAATGCTCTACCATAAGTGTTGCACTTCAAGTACAATTGTTGGTGATATTTCCTTTTGATTTATTTTGCGTCGCCTTGTTTATTTCCAGTCTGACATTATTCTACACCATACTCTGCACTTGGGTTCACCACCATCTCATGATATTAAAAGGTTAATTGGTCATGGTGAATTGTTCTGTGATTAGGCTAGTATTAATTAGTTAGTATTAGGCTAGTAGTGGGTTAATAGGCAGCGCAGCTCAACAGGTCGGAAAGGCCTGTATCTCATTGGACAGGCAAATCCAAATGCAATGAGATAGATTAAAAAAAGACTGCGCAAAAAAGGCCTTAGTGCAAAAATGAGACAATCAAAGGCAAGGACATGGTGTGAAAGAAGTGCTCCAAATTGATTCATTTCTGAATATGTGATAGGGCTCGGATTGTGTGGGCTAGTTGAAGAAGCTCATAGGTGTCGTAATCATAATAAAGTTTATTATCACTGACAGATGTAATAAAATAGTTTTGTGGCACCAGTACAGCGCAAGTCAATAAAAAATAAATATATAAACAGTGCCAAAGTGGATGAGCAAGATAGTTTTCATCGGTTGATGAACTGTTTGCAAATCTAATGGCAAATGGACAAACCTGTTCCTTAAGCACTGAGTATGCGTCCTCAAACGCTTGCAGCTCTTCCTTGATAATAGAAATGAAAATAGAGCATACTCCAGGTTATTACGAACCTTAATCGTGCATGACGCTTTCTTGAGGCACCACCTTTTGAAGATGTCCTTGAAGATGGGAAGACGTGCCCCTGATGGGGCTAGCAGAGCCTACAACACTCCACAGCCTCTTTTGACTCTGTGCATTGGAGCATCTATATCAAGGGGTAATGCAACCAGACACAGTGCTCGCCACGTAATTTTGCTAGCATATTTGGGTGACAATCCAAGTCTCCTAAACTCTGAATGAAATATAGCAGCAGGAATGCCATTTTCATGTTTGCATCAGTTTGTTGGGCCCAAGATAAATGCTCTAAGCAGGTGACGCCCAGGAACAATAAACTGCTCGCCCTTTGCATGGCTGACCTCTCGATGAGGACCGATTTGTGTTCTCCCGACTTCCCCTTTCTGACGTCCAACAATCAATTCCTTGATCTTGCTGACGTTCAGTAGTATTTTAGGAAAGTAGCTATGAGGTTGAGTGGCAGCTCAGGCTTCTGTATCTCCTGCTTGACTGTAACAGTAAGAAGAGAACATAACCCGGATGATCATAACTCCTTCAGGTGCTGTCAACTCTGGGTGTCCTGCACACGTGCTGAGCAGCGTTGTATCGACTATGCACTGCAAGCTCCTGTTATTGCCAGTCTTTTGACCACCCTCTCGTTTATATCAAGATCACCCATCCCATTAATCCAGTTACACATCTGATGAGCAAACCAAGCTAAGATGTGGTCCAGAGTTGACCCTCATGTGAACTATGCTGCTAAGGAGAGAGAGACATGATTTAATATTATAGCTTCTTGGCTGATTGTTTACCTTTGCTCCCAAAACACTTTTGTCTGCTCGTAAGATTCCTGCAGAGACAGTAAGGCGGAGCTGGTTTAATGGACGGCGGGTGCCCTGCAAGGGGAGATAAAAAGCAGGTCTGCTAAGACACAAGCAAACACACCCCGGGACACTGAAAGAGCGTTGTACACCCACGTGAAGGTGGGGGTTTGGAGGATCGATTCGGGGGAATCGGCCAGTGGCTCACAGTGTGTGAAGGTGCGACCGGTGGGGACTTGCTTGTGTGTACACCCTTCTTGCTTGTGTGTCCACCCTTCTTGCTTGTGTGTACACCCTTCTTGCTTGTGTGTACACCCTTGCCTGCTTGTGTGTACACCCTTCTTGCTTGTGTGTACACCCTTCTTGCTTGTGTGTACACCCTTGCCTGCTTGTGTGTACACCCTTCTTGCTTGTGTGTACACCCTTCTTGCTTGTGTGTCCACCCTTCTTGCTTGTGTGTACACCCTTCTTGCTTGTGTGTACACCCTTGCCTGCTTGTGTGTACACCCTTCTTGCTTGTGTGTACACCCTTCTTGCTTGTGTGTACACCCTTGCCTGCTTGT
The DNA here is from genome assembly GCF_030144855.1 of Hypanus sabinus. Lineage (NCBI taxonomy): Eukaryota > Metazoa > Chordata > Chondrichthyes > Myliobatiformes > Dasyatidae > Hypanus > Hypanus sabinus. Next base: position 117,738,061 of record NC_082713.1, on the reverse strand, counting down.
GTGTACACCCTTCTTGCTTGTGTGTACACCCTTGCCTGCTTGTGTGTACACCCTTCTTGCTTGTGTGTACACCCTTCTTGCTTGTGTGTACACCCTTCTTGCTTGTGTGTACTCCCTTGCCTGCTTGCCTGGGTGACAGGTCTACCACTGAAGAACGGTCGTACGGGGTCACAGTCGGTGACCATAATAGGACAGAAAGACAACAGAAGGTTCAACGACAACGGCTCTCTCTCTCTCTCTCTCTCTCTCTCTCTCTCTCTCTGCTCTCTCTCTCTCTCTCTCTCTCTCTCTCTCTCTCTCTCTCTCTCTCTCTCTCTCTCTCTCTCTCTCTCTCTCTCTCCCCCTCTCTCTCCCTCTCTCTCTCTCTCTCTCTCTCACTCTCTCTCTCTCCCTCTCTCTCCCTCTCTCTCTCTCTCTCTCTCTCTCTCTCTCTCTCTCTCTCTCTCTCTCTCTCTCTCTCTCTCTCTCTCTCTCTCTCTCTCTCTCTCTGTCTCTCTCTCTCTCTGTCTCTCTCTCTCTCTCTCTCTCTCTCTCTCTCTCTCTCTCTCTCTCTCTCTCTCTCTCTCTCTCTCTTGTTACATTAGAACTACTTCGACCTAAACTGAACTGAACTCTGCACCACCGTAAGACCAAGCATTTGCCCCTCGACTTTGCAAGAGCTTGGTTTTGATTCTTATTTCCACACTTCTGTATATATTATTGCTAACTTGTTTCCTATTTTTGCATTTTATAGTACTGTATTACTTAGTTTACTAATAGACACTATTAGTTACAGTAATACCAGACTCAACGTATATACCATTTCTGCTGGTTATGGGGTACGTGACAAATTGGACAAAAAGATTTGGTTTCCATGCCGTCCATAATAATCATTCCACATCAGTACATCTAGAGAATAATATGATTTTATTTTGCATCTTGGTCATTCCAGAGTTGATGTGAAGTGGGCAGGGTTAGGTGGAATGTGCAGGGATAAGTACAGATGACACCAGTGATCGTAACTGAATCAAAGTCCCCTATAAATTTTACAGTAAAGAAGCAAGTCAATAAAAAATATTACTTGCGATATTGGCTGAACGAATAATATGGTTGCCAGCAATTTCCAGGACAACTCCAGCTGTTTAAAGGGAGCAGTTAATGACCAGATTAGACACTTTTAGGAGGTGGGGTGGCGTCGAACAGCCACAATTTTTACCCAGTGTGCGTAAGTGCATCTTTCGTTGCTAAAGGCTAGAGCTACAGCCACAGCTACCAGACGAGCGTATGATAGGACAGTGTAGAGCATGGAGCCATTGAATGACACATAGCTGAGAACACCGCTGAGCAAATGCAGTTTTCCTCACTTCCTCAACACGCAGTAGTCACATTCTGAAAACGTTAACACGTATTGCAAATACTCCTCATTCCAATGCAAAATGCACTCAGCCATTCAAAATAACAAATACTTGCAGAAAAAAGTGAATAGTTTGATTACAACGGTAGTATGCAGCATTACATCACTGATACAAAGACACAATCACAAGATAAGTGGATCACATTGAACAAATAGCGGAGTGACTCGATGGGCCGAAAGGCCCAATTGCTCCAATGTCTTCTGGTCTTATAATACAAGGAATCCGCAGTGCAGACTCATTAAGGTATCTCCAACTCAGAAATTCCCAACGATTTTTCTGCCATGCACCCCAACCATTAAAGCAGAGTCCATGGACCCCAAGATGGGAATCCCTGCTCCCAATGATGAACACTAAAGTAAAGCTTTCCTTAAGGACTTCTTGTAACTCCTCCGACTCCAGAAGTATCTTTTTTTTTATTTTAACTCTCATCAGCCCTACTCATGTTATCATCCTGGTCTGCACACTGCTGTACAACGCCGTGCGGTTTTCCTTAATACAGGTAACTCATTTTAGTTCTTCTATTTCTCCTCTTAATTACTTTCCTAGTTAACTCAAAACTTTCAAGGGTACGACACACTGAGTTATTCCCTTCCAGCATTTTCTGTTCTCTGTTCTTTATTTCCTATCTCTAGCATTTTTGAGTTGATTCACTCAGATATCTGGATTTTCGATTTAGATTAAAACCCATCAAACTCTTGATCTCCGCAATTTCTGACATTTGGGCATCATTGACTGATGAGTGCAGTCTCTCTAATCTGTAAAGTTTTGCCCGTTCAGCTCTTCTTGCCACATGGCAAATAGCAACTTTATGGTTCTTCAGCTTTGTGTGTGTTACTTTTTCTCTTATGGCCTTCAGACTCCGAAGTCGACACAAGAACAAACAATACATATGATATTATAAGACCATAAGAAATAGGATCAGAATAGGCCATGCGGCCCATCAACTCCGCTCCACACTTTTTTTCATTGAGAATTGATTACCCCTCTCAACCTATTCTACTATTTACCACGTATCCATTGACTCTCTAACCAAGAAATAGTCACCTCTCCTTTCAATATACTCAATGGCGCGGTCACCACAGCGGCCCGAGGTCATGAATTCCACCGATTCACCACTTTCTGATTCAAGGAATATAATTTCTCTGTTCTTATATCCGACATCCCTCTATTCTGTGACTCACTCAGGATAGGGAACATTGTCTTCACATCCACTCTATCTAGGCCTTCTTAATATCCAATATGTTTCAAATAAATACCCCCCCCCCCACATTTTAATAAACTCCAGCACGTATAGGCCCAGAGCCATCAAATGCTCCTCATCCGTTCACCATTTCATTCAGGAAGCACTTTTCTCAACCTGCTTTGGACTCTTTCTAAGGATAGCATATCGGTTCTTAGACTGGGGGTTCAA